>NW_021636136.1:0-27932 GCF_004799145.2 Neltuma alba | reverse complement strand
ATTAATCATCATCTTCTTACCCTTTCATAGCTCACAGCCCTAAATAAAATATACGTATATATTCTCATTAATTTCTCAGTTCTAATTTTTAATAAGGTTTTTATAGATTTTTCCCTTAGTGGGTCCTTACAATTTCCTCATTATTATAGGCATTAATCCTTATGCTTATAATCTGTTAATTAGGACTGATGTGAATGATAGCTAAGCAGCATGTAAGTTGGCCAAAAAAAAAAAAGAAAGCTAAAACATGTTTTTAAAAATAAATTCATGCAACGAAATTAATCTAGTTATATGCTGAATGAGGGTAACATAGGGACTAATATCTATAGTAGGCAAAAAAGGAAGTAATAATTATATAATTATAAAATTATAAAAACCCAATAAAATAAAAATATAAGGACCTAATTAAAATGAGATGAAATTATTATAGGGTATTATATATTAATTTTCCCTGACTTTTGAGAAGGGATGTGCTTCTTTGGTTAGAAAAAACAAAAAAAGTAGGGATGTGCTTCACATGTCCACCTTCTCGGTTATGCGTAGTTAAATTATGCTGGCCCCAAAAAAGAACAACATATATAATATATTTTAAAATACGCCTTCCTACCATGCTTATATGAAAAATAGTATCTCCTCATCAATTTTTCGGTAAAATCTCCTTATCAATTTAATCCTTGTGAAAAATTGTCTCCAAAAATACATGTTCAATCAATTGTAACAAAATTCGATAACTCTTACATCTTCACTAATAATAAAATGTAAAATGAAGGGAAAATTGCAAAAAACCTTGGAATTGCAAAAACGCAGATAGGGACCCTTGACAACTTCACTTTGGGTTTTGACAACTTCAAGGCATATTATTCTTGTCAAAACCCAAAGTGAAGTTGTCAAGGGTCCCTATCTGCATTTTTACAATTCCAAGGTCTTTTTTTGCAATTTCCCCTAAAATGAAAGTTAAATGTTAAAAATATGATAACTAGAAGTAATTATTATTGTTGATGATGGCTTTTAATTTCTGGTAGATCCATGTTTCTAGAGAGAAGAATGGACCATATGTTATACACGGTTCGTCTTAAGATTTGGACCACCCATAAAATGGACATCCAGATTTTTTTAAATAAAATCTTTGAAATTGAAAGTAAAAAACTAAATTTAGATTATATAAATAAATATTTCAACAATTCAAATGTTTGCTTTAAAATGTGGGCATCAAGTGCTAATTCTTAAAATGAATACCGAATTGAACATGTTTGGAGAGCAAAACCCAAAGTTCTTAAAATTAGATTTGACTAGCCAGTCACATGAAAACTGGTTTCATGTTCGGTCTGGCCATAAGATAAAAGCATCAAGTCAAAAAATCAGTTAAATGTATCAAAATTAGTATACCAATCAAAATTTTAAAGCAAAATTGAGGATATATCCCATTGAGAATTTACTTGAAAAATAGTCCCTAGAAAAAGGTAAGCCATGAGGTTTTCTTAAAAAAATAAGTAATTACATAAAATGACCACATATGCACATGAATCCCGGTGTTCCCATGAAAGGGCCAAAAAAAAGAGTCGTCACCAAAAAGTTACACTACAAAAAAAAAACAAACAGTTGATTAGCAATAAAATTTGTGACGGAAACAAATTCCATCACTAATTTCCGACGGAATTGCGATAAAATTCCGTTGCTAATTTTTTCGACGGATTAGCAATGAATTTTTCTGTCGTTAATATTTCTGTCCGTCACTAAATTTCGTCAGAAAATCCGTCACTAAATATTTAGCAACGGAATTTTTTCCGTCAGAAATTTTCGTCGCTAAATTGTTTGTCACAAAAGTTTTTGTCACTAATTTCGTCGCTAATCCGCCACTAATTTTAAATTTTATTATTTTAAATTATAATCTTACAAATTTATACAATAACAATTAAGAATATAATTATTTAAAAATATTTTTAATTATAAATAAATTGATATATATGTGGAGTTGGTGTTAATGAAGATATCATCATCATTTATATCATCATTATGTATATATTGAAAATAGAAAAAAATTTCTTAGAAAACTTGTTTATATTTTGTTAAAATAAATTCCTCTTGATTATTAATAATAATTAAAATAATAATAAGAATATTAATAACTTTCTTATACAAACTGATATAAGAAAGAAATAAGTTTATCATATGTACAATATATTGAAATATATAATATAAGATAGAAATTCAAAACTAAAAAATAAATTTATGAACACAAACTAATATTGAAGTGAATTTTGAATTTCAATCATTAAACAATAAAATTTAATCATGATATAATTAATACCCATGATATAGATTGATTTTGGTCTTCAATGCAAAAACAAATGGTATATACAAAGAATTTTAAGAAAATAAATTACATGGGATATATATACAAGTAAGAGAATACTGTTTATCATAATCTATTCAAATCATTTAATTTTTTATATAGAATAATTTATTAGATTTTATTATAGTAGTTATTTTTTGAATAACAAGACTTTTTGACTAATTGTAAATGATTTTCTTCAAATATATAAAACACATATAGATAATATAATATAATACATATATAATTAAATTGTATATCTTATCAATGTTAATTAAAAAATAAATTTAAAAAATATTTATAAAAAATTATTTATGATTTAAAATTTAAAATTAGTGTCGTTAGAAATTAAAATTATGTTAAAAATATTTTTTAAAAAATAAAACATTATAAAACAAATAGTAAAACAGATATTTAAAAATTATTTTTTCATTAAAATAGTTATGATTAAAATTATTATATAGCATATTTTTAGTTTTTAATAATATATATAATTGTTTGTGTAAAATAATATTATATATATTTAATTTTACATAATAAGTTAACAAGTTCATTGCAGCTTAACTAGTAAAATCACATGCGCGCACAAAGGAGGTCCTGGATTTGAGCCATGGAGAAGTCACTTTGAGGAGGGAATTATGTGGTGGTGACACATGACAAGTAGAGGTGAGGTAGCAGCACACATGGAGGTGGTCACTGATTGATGACGTGGCGATTGGTAGAGGTGCCACGTGGCATTTTTTTTTCAAAAATCGAGTTAGCGATGGATTAGAAACGGAATTTTTTCATTGCTAATTAGCGACGGAAATTTCTGTCAAGAATTAGCGACGAAAAATTTCCATCGGTAATTAGTGACGGAATTTTTCGTTACTAATCTGTGGCTAATTAGCAACGGAATTTCAATTCCGTTGCTAATTAATTAGCGACAAAGGAATTAGTAACAAAACAAATTTCATCACTAAATAAAAAATTTCGTTACTAAATTCTATCGCTAAAAGCATGTTTTTTTGTAGTGTTAATTTTGAAAACTTTTTACAAAGATAGTCTACAGAGTAGGGTTTGGGAGTCGATTATACGTAGAGAGCGTGTTAGACACTCCACATCACCCATTTGAGAGAATGGCCACCTGAAGTTGACTATAAAAATATGGCCTTTGCAAAATATTTTAATTAACCCAAAAAAAAAAAACAAAAGAAAGCAAAACTTTATTTACAAAACAAAGAAAATAAAAGGAAAAAAATTAAGTTATTTATAAAGTTGGATTTGACCTTGGGTAAAAATTTAGGGCCTACATAACTTTTAGAGAGATCAAAGCCCACGTAGTTTGAGAGTAAAAATGCATGTTACTTGGTTGATTTTTTTGCAAAAACATTTATTTAATTTATTAAGAAAATTATTTTCTTGTTAGTTTGTGTTTTTTTTATTTTTTTTAAAAAAAATTGTCTTTATTTGAAAAAGCTTTTTTGAAGAAGTATTTGGATTATAATTTTTGAGGAGATTCCAATAATTTCATATGGAAGAATAATTATTTTTGTCTAAGGAGGTTCTAAAAACCTCACGTGACAAAAAATCATTTTGAAAAAATTATTTATTTCTTTTTTAAAAAACATTTTAAATCAAACTTCATGAGGGCACTCTAATAATCGATTTTATCTGAGAAGGTTCTAAAAATCTCACACGGCATGAAATCATTGTGAAAACAAATTTTTTTAGTTTGAGGAAATTGAGTCAAATAAAAGAAAGAAGGAAGAAGACAAAGAAGCTTTATCTAATTAGTAAGCAACAATCAAACATGATAGAAGCATCATTTATGGTAGAAAAATCATGGAACCAACAATTACAAAGGACGTAATGAGAATGCGTACCTCCGAAGGTTTAAATATTGCTACAAAACAAAGTGAAAGAGATCTATAATAAAATAAGTGAAGGAGACAAGGGGGCAAAGACATGTAGCAATTTAATCTCGATGGAACCATCGCAACACATTTTATGGAGTGAAAAAGAGTCACTAAGTTTACCCGCCGTGCTCCACATGCCGAATACCCAATAAACTTCAAGTGACAATCAAAGCGTTAGCAATAGCAAGTGTCAAAACTGATATTTTTATGCCTTATGGACACTCACACCAACTTATAACAGTGACATCATGGAAACAAGGGAGAAAGGAAAAAAAGAAGAAGAAAGAAAGTATCAAGGTGAGTACGTACAAGAAATAACATATGAGAATATATTTCAAAAAAAGAGTCAAAGGGAAGGGGAGTAGTGAGGATCAAAATAAAAAAAAAAACATAGATTAACCCACATTATATTTGATTTAACCCTCTAGCCATCAATATTTAAACTCACAAATTTGATAATAACCACAAGAACATAGGTTTTCTTTGGGTAAAAGAAAAAAGAAGAGGAACAATAGACTTCCTTCTAATTAGGTCTTCTCTCTCTTTTCCTAAACCTATGTTATTATCATGACATAAAATGAAAAAAGAGCTCTCTACTTTGCCTCCTTTTTCACAACAAAAAAAATAATTGCATGTCTCCCTCCAACCCTTACTATTTATTTATACGTTTCAGCTAGGGTTTTTCAATTTTTTTTTATTTTTTTCAATTATAACTCAAAATATTATTTCCTATTTAAGTACTGAATTATCATCAAATCTTGATTTTTTATTTTTATTTTATTATTATTTTTTTCATAATTATGACTCAAAATATCATTTCCCATCACCATCAATTTCTGATTTTTTTAATTTATTTTTTGTTTTTTTTATTCCACAATTATGACTCCAAAGAATACTTCCAATTAGGGAGCTAATTATCTTTAAATGAGGGATTTTATTTTATTTTCTTATTTTTCTTGTTTTTCTCTTTAATGTGCCTACCCCACATTTACTAATTTAGAGGTTAATAAAAAATTAACCACTTCTTCTCTTTTCATTATCAATTATAGCGAAGAAGATATTCTTGCATGATTTTTCTTTTTTTTGGGGGGGGGGAGATTTTCAAGCTTAATCTCCAAGGAAGAATCAAGAAGGATTTTTTTATGATCCTTTTTATTCATTTTAATGTTTTTGTTTATTATTGGTGGGTCTAGATAAAATGAGGTGTTTACAATCACTTTGCTTTTGCTTCTTTGAGCAAAACTTCTCTCATGTGCAATCCTTCTTCTCTATATGCAAACTAATCACCTTCATGCAATCTGTCTTCATTTTGTGCAACTTATATTTCCTTAAAGGAAATCCGTCTTTTCTGTGTACAATTTACTTCCTATATGCAAATTACATTTTGTGTAGCTTATTTTTCATCTTGTACAACTTAGCTTTTCTTTTGTTGTATTTTGTGATCTGTCTTTCCTATATGCAATACACCTTCTTCATGTGCAACTTAGTTTTTTTTTTCACGCAACTCAAGTTTTTCTTTGTGCAACCCATCCTTTTTTTATATGCAATCTATCTTTCTTTTGAACAACTTATCTTCCTTTATGTGTAATGTACTTTCCTATGTGTAAGTTACTTTTTAATACGTAAATTATGTATCGTTGGACTTATCTCCTTTTTGTGTAACTTACTTTCCCATATGCAACTTACCTTTTATATATGCAACTTGTATTGGATCTAGGTAAGATGGACTGCACATAGGGAATAATATGGATTACACACAACGAAAGATAGATAGCACAAATTGGATTGCTTTGTATAAAGGGAAGATAAGTTCTACAAAACGTAATTTACATATAGAAAGGCAAGTTGCACATAGAATAGATGGATTATACCACAGTTTAATCACGGTTCAAACTAATGTTGGACTATTGAACCGTGAACTAATGCCTTAAAACCTAGCTGGTCTGATTTGCTTAAAATTGGTCAAACAAATGTATAGAGAGAGAGAGAGAGAGAGATGGCATTGAGAGTGAATTGGGGAGAAAGGGAAGGGCAAAAGAATAGGATTGACTTTGAGAAGATCATAATTAGAAGCACTTGAAAGATATAAAACAATGTTGAAAACTCTGATGCCAAGATTCGTAGTTGGTGGGATTCTGCTCGCAAAATGACAACAGCCGAAGGCCCTACATTCCCTGCTTTAGCCGTCTATAGCGGGATCTGCTGATTTCATCTCTTATTAATCCCTCTCCATTTGCCGACTCCCCACTAATTAAATTCCCCCAACTATTATTATTTCACATCTTTTTCGACAAAATCTATATATATGAGGCTAGAATATACTTTTGGTCTTTTAACTTTATATAAGATTTCATTTTAATTCCTTAACTTTAAAAAATAAACTTTTAATCCTCTGATTCAAAAACTGTTAAAAAAAAGTAATGATATTAAACTTCTGAATGCTGATAAAATATTACTAAATGTTAACATACTAAGTTATAATTTTGGGATTAAATGACTAAAAGTATATTTTTTATAGTTAAGGGACCAAAATCAAACATTGTGTAAAGTTAAATGACTAAAAGTATACTTTAGCCTATATATAATTTGTCCCATTCTTATTTAATGAAACCTTAATAATATCGTTCCTTACAATCTTGCTTTATTTATGCTGACCATCATCAATATAATCCCCCCATATTTTGTCACTTTCATTGGTTAGACGGCTAGTGGCCCACTTTATTTTGCATGGTCCATTCTTAACCAAGCACTGATTTTATTATTGTTTTACACTAATATGTGTGATTGCGTATGAGTATTATTTGCATTTCATAGCTAATGGCCTTATAATATAGTGACAGGCTTTTCTATAAGTAAAAGGTCGTGAGTTTGATCATACTTGTAACCTCGGGTTATTAACGCTTGCCCCTCTAAATTAAAAAAAATTGCTTTACGTAGTTTTTAGCTCTGAGTATTTGATTAAAAAAAAAGTATGTGAGTGTTTTCTCATAAATTCAATTCGTCTCAGGAGTATTAGGTGCACACTTGGATCCCTTGTGCAATGAATGAGATTGAGTCCCATAATATTGAAGAGTAATGTGACTTTGTGCTCGCTCATAAATATATATACGCTCAAATTGCTCAGTCACTACATGAGGTAAGTGATTTTGGTGTTTCGTTCTTGACAGTAGAAGTCCACAGTTTATTAATTAAAACTCCTTCCGGTTCTTAATTGTTATAAACACATAATAATCATTTTACATTAATTAATGAAGTTAGTTAAAAATGGTTATTTCTTACTTTTGGTGGTTAGATAATTGATTTAGAGAGATTGAGAAAATTAGTTAAATTGATTAATTGTAATAAATATGTATTGATTTTTCTAAATTATCCTATTTAATTATGTAAACTAGAACTATTCCTTGGTAGAACTCCTTATAATCAACAAGGATATTTCAGGAAAAGAAATTATAAATTCGAGAGAAAAAGTAAATTGAGGTCTTATATTTAAAACTAAATTTAATTTCTAATTAACTCTTATATTAAGAATCAAAGATAGTAATTGGATAACAATGATCGATCCAATTAGCTCATAGCATGATTAATAAATTGCACAACAATTGTTTTCCAAATCTAAAAGTAATCTTTTGGTCTGAGTTTCAAAGATGGACTTGATTAAATACAATGATCCGCCATATCAACAAAAGAAAAAAGAATACAATAATCCGCCAACGCAACCTGCGGTGTTTCTATAGCTCTCCGTTAGGATGCTAGTTTTTAGTTTTGTTATACTCTTACGTATTTATTATACATAGTTACACCCAAATACATATATAATAAGGTTAAAGAGCACTTTTGCTCTTAAATTATTCTCGTAGGAATATTAGATATCTTGAACTATCAGGTGGGTTAATGTCGTCTCTAAAACATACTTAGATCCTGAATAAAAGAATTAAATAATTAATTTAAATATTAAGAAAATTAATTAATTTAGTAATTTATAATAAATGTGTGTTGTCTTTTTTAAATTATTCTCGTTAATCATATGCATTAAAATCTTCTTTTGATAAAAACTCTTTAATATATGCAATCATCATAGATACTACTTTAAGAAAAAATAAATAAATATGATAGAGAAGACGAAATAAGATCTTATATTTAAAATCAAATTGAATTTTCTATTAACTTTTATATTAAGCATCAAAAGTGATATAAAAGGACACATCATTACTCTTCCTATCAGTTATTTTGACCATTAGTTGATTAAAAAATTTACTGCAAAGGATTAGAAAATTACAAATACAAGTATCTTACATTACAAAAAAACATGTGATTAGCGATAAACTTTAATGATGAAATTTTTTTATTTAGTGACAAAACAAATTCCATTGCTAGTTGGATTAGCAAGAAAATTAGTGGTAGAATTTTTCTATCACTAACTAGTGACGGAATTTTTCTGTCATTACTCCATCACTAATTTATGATAGAAAATTTTTGTCCCTAATTAGGGACAGAATTTTTCTATCACTAACCTAAGTTTTTGAAAAAAAAATTAAAAATGCCATGTGGCACTTTCATCAGCCACCACCTCATCGCCAGTGATGACCACTGGCCACCTCACCTTTACGTGCTGCTACCACTTTAACTCCACTTGCCACATGTCACCATCTCACATGCCATCTTGCTGTCGCATGTCGCCACCACATAATTTCTCCTCAAAGTGACTTTTCCATGGCTTAAACAAGTTGAGCTGTAATGAATTGCTGACATTTTATGCAAAGTTAAAAATATACATATATATATAATATTTTTTATCCAAATAATTATCTATTCACATATATATTATTAAAAATTAAAAATAAATAATATGATAATTTTAATTTTAGCTATTTTTATGAAAAAATTATGTTTAAATATTTGTTTTACTATGTATTTTATAATGTTTTATTTCTTTTAAAAATTATTTTTCATATAATATTAATTTCTAATGAAAACAATTTTGAATTTTAAATTGCAAATAAATTTTTCATAAATATATTTTTAAAATATAATTTTTAATTAAAAATTATTAGATATATAATTTAGTTATATATTTATTATATCACATTATATTGTATTATGATTAGTAAAAAATCTAATTATTTAAAAAATAATTATTATTATAATAGAATCTAAAAAATTATTCTATAGAAAAAAATTAAATGATTTGAATATACTATAATAAATATTCTTCTCTTAGTTATGTGTGTATCCTACATAATTTCTTTTCTAAAAAAAATTTATATATGCAATTTGTTTTTGCATTCAATATCAAAATCAATCTGAGTCATTAATTATATCATTATCAATTACATTGAATACTAAAATTAATCAATGAGTTATTAATTACATAATAATCAAATTTCATTATTTAATAATTCAAATTCAAAATTCACTTCAAAATTAGTTTGATCTATAATCATAAATTGATGTGTTCATATAAATTCATTGTATCATATATTACATCTTTCAATATATTGTATATATAATAGAATTATTTTTTTCTTATATTAGTTTGTATAAGAAAGTGATTAATATTCTTATCATATTTGCTTAATTATTATTAATAATCAAGAGAAATTGATTTTAATGAAATATAAAACAAGTTTTATAAGAAATTATTTTCCTATTTCAGTATGTATCTAATAATGAGATGAATGATGAAGATAGCTTTATTAACACCAAATCTGCAAATATATCAATTTATTTTACAATTGAAATTATATCAAATCATTATGTTCTTACTTATGTTATTATATAAATTTTTGAAGGATTATAATCTAAAATTATAAAATTTAAAATTAATGACGGAATAGACTTTGCAACAGAATTAGTGACAAAAATTTTTGCAACAAACAATTTAGCAATAGAAATTAGCGACAGAAAAATTTTATTACTAATTCCATCACTGAAGAGTTTATAATTAACATTAATGACAGATTAGTGACAAAAATTTCTAACAGAAAAATTTTGTTGCTAAAAAATTACCGACAAATTAGCAAGAAAATTCAGTTGAATTTAGTGACATAATTTCTGTCAGTAATCTATAGGAAACTAGTGACGGAATAATTTTCTATCAGTAATAAGCTATTTTTTGTAGTATTATATGGAAAATCAATACCAAGTAAGTTTCAAAAACTATAAATAAATATCAAGAGACTAATATAATGTTATTGTTTTAATATATTTATGTAAAAGATCAGAATAACATTTTAGCTCTATATGATATATATACATACAATTATAAATATGATCGCCCATACACATTTCTACAAGTTTGACGGAAAACACAAAGGTAAAAATTAATTAAACAGACAAGATTCGTAGGAATAACCTTTGTTAATTAAAACGTGTCGGCCATTATTTCAATTAGAAACAAGAGATGTTCAGCCCATTGGCTGGACAGGGGGACGTACTCGAGGGTCTCAGCACATTGTATTAACGTGGAAAGTGACATTGAAATCAATAATCATCAATATATCAATAGGAAAATATACAGTAGAAAAATCCAAATAAAGAAATTAATGATTCTTAATTAAAGCCATTGGAATCAAATGTCATAGGATGAAATTTAAACATTACAAGTTGACATTTGTAACACCTAGTATCTTAAATATTCTTTGAATAGGTATAATGGGACATAATATGAAGCATGGACTAATTAAGAGTATAAGCTAGCAAGAAGTTTAGAGACAAAACATGGGGAAAAGTTAGTTGGGCCAAAAGATGAAATTATGAGACGTTTATGAGCAAAAAGCTTAAATAAGAGTAATTATCAGGCAAAAGTGCAATTATGAAAAAATTTAAGAAAATCCTGACGGATAGAAAGGATGGGAACGAGTTTCCCTGCTTAGTTAGAGATGAGCATTGATAGCCCATCTCCCACTGCACACCGTTTCAGTAAGCCAAGAGGAGATACGACATTGCTTCTGATGTGCCTGAACGGTGAATTAACTAATCTCATTCATCATTTTCCCCTCCCGTCTCAGACCCCTTGCAATGCCTGAATGATGAATTTCTTCCTCACCTGTTTCAACCCCTCCACAACCTCCGACAATGATGGTGGAACCAATTTCAGTGCTCATCATTTTGATGAGCACCCTAAACTCATTAGATCTGGATCGTCCATATCTCATTTAGACAGTCAGATTTAATTTCTTTTTTATTTTTATTTATTTAAAATAATTATTTTAATATTTATAGAATATAAAATAGAGATAATCTCTTAACTATTATTCTTTCAAAAAATAGTTTTTTTATTTAAAAATAATTAATTAGAGAGTTTAAATCTAAACCATTCAAATTAGATATAAACAGTCAAGATCTGGTGAGTTTAAAATACTCATCAAGATGATAGGTACTGAAATTGGTTCTGCGGCCTCTTATACGACCTCACACCCCTCGCTGCTCCTTCCTTCCTCTGATGCTGTCTTTGAGCATGTTCCCTCCACATCTCTCTCCAACAAATTTGGGTCGCCTCTCTTTCACACGTGTCTCTTTTGTGATGGTTGAATGGTGCGACAAAATTTTTCCGTAGGAGCACAGCAGACATCATTTGGGAATATATAGGTCTATATCTTCTCTTGGCTTAATGAAACGGTGCATTGTGGGAGATGGGCTGTTGGTGCTCATCTCCCGCTGAGCATGGAAACTTCCTCCGAAAAGATGTTCTCAATAGGACATTTGGTTAGTGAAATCCATGGAATGTAGTGTTTGGAGATGAAAGGTGATGTAATGGTGATTATGATGACTATGTTTTGTGACTTTACATAAATATATTTTTATATATAATTAAATTTAAATTAATATGCAAAGACCAAAAGACTATTATCAAATAAGGAAATTCCAATCCTCCCATGTCTTTTTTTCTAGCTCCTCATCTTTTACTTCCTTTTAGTTAGATTCATATTTCAACATATGAAAAAAAAAAAATTGTATTGGCTTACATGAAAGTACTTTTGTGAAATGCTTTTGAAGGATGCCAACCTCTCCCGAAGATGGCAGTGTGGTGTCCCTAGAAAAGTCTCATATATGTTCCATGGAGAAAGATAATGACGATGTGTTACCAGAGGAGGATAATGGTTGAAGAGATTTGCCACTAAAGGAGTCACCGATGCAGGCTGGAAAACACTGGTGGATCCATGGATGGTCAAATGGAGAAGGTAACAAGTAAATGATTTTTTCCCCCCTCTTCCGATTCCTCTACATCGTGATCTCCATTCTTATGATCTAGCAATATAATCCCAATACATCTAGGTAATCAACATGACAAAATGTAATCACCTTTACACTAATCCCAACAAAAAATATGAATTATATTGACCGTATGCATTAGAATTAAATATCACTTTCTTTCATGTAATCAAACCGAACGAGTCATAGGAGAGTCATAGGATACTTTTAAGGCCTGTAGAAATTATATAAAGTGAAAATGCCTAGAAAGAATTTATCTGGCAAAAAAATTAAAGCCTATTTTCAAATTTCGAGTGAAATTTTAAGGAGAAAAACGTGAACATAATTATTATAATCATAGGACCTATTCTTCTAAAAATTCGAGGAAACAAATAGTTAAAAGGGCAATATCCGGTATGAAAATTTTTTTTTGTAAGGAAAAAAAAGATAATTAAGATAGAAAATTCTCACAATGTGGCGCAAATTAATTTTTGAAATTTATGTGGTGGTTAAATTCCAATAGACGAGGGCTAAAATGGAGTAACACACTCGGTCAAATCCAAAAACGAATTTGGGCCAAGACTAAGCCCAAGATACCATGCTTGGGACGTGCTCCATCAGATCCAACGGAGAGGAGCATCAGATTTTGCCTTTGGACCAAAAGAAATTAGGTTAAAAGACTTAAAAATGAGTTCATTTTTATGTGTGGGGTCCACAAGAATGAAATAACCATTCCTCCCGTAAGAGAAGCACTTATTCTTATACGTTCTCAATCTTAGGTACCAGGGCCAAAATCGTGCTGTATATTGATTAGAGTCGAACGGGCTCGAGCCATTTAAACTCATTTAAGTTGAGAAGGGGGGCTTATAATTTAGAGTCTTTCAAAAAGAACTTAAACTTAAAAAGGTCAACCCTATAAGGCCAAAAATTAAAAAAAACGGCCCGTTTAAGCTTATCAACAGTATTTTTTTTAATTTCATATTTTTTTTACCCTAACCTAAATTCCTAACATTTTATACACTCTTCCTCTCTAAGTTTTATTTTCAGTTTTTCATTCACTCTCAGATCACATCTCAGTCTCTAATGATATTAAAATAAATAAAAATATATTCTTCATATCCTAAATCAGATTTCAAATTTGTATTTATTTGAACCAACAGTTATATATATTAAAATAAACAAAATATATTCCCTGTTTTAATGATTGAACCAATAGATATGTATCAATTTGTATATAGGTTATAAAATTTTAATAAATAAGTTAACACTTTTTCTATAGTGACTATATCAAAATTTTTACTCTATATTTAAATAGAATTAGACAAGCAAGTTAGACAAAACCAAAAAAGACCATCCTGAACAAAAGCAAGAAGAGGATGACATAGTTAGCTCATTAAAAGTATACTATGAATCAATCCAAAGTGCTAAAATATTTCAGACTTCCCATGAGACTATGCAACAAAGTGATTTTTACAATTAAAATCTGAGGAAAAAAAATACTACCTCCGGTTCTAATTATAAGACCTCATTTGTAGACTACAAACGAGGTCTTATAATTAGGATCAAAGGTAGTAAGTAGACAACACAAAATCAATCCTTAGTAGTTGCTAAGTTAAAATCTCTAAAACAAACTTAATATTGATACTTTTAAATAAACTCACTGATGGACAAAATTAAATTAAATTCACAAAGACGGAAGAAGACATATTAGACTCCAAAATTGCTAAATAGTATTGAGAAGAAATCATTGATATTTTTAGAAGTTAAGAAGAGCATATTACTAGTAAAACACAATCAAATATTCTTATAATTGATGATAGTGATGATAGTGTTTGTCCACTTTTTTTTTTTTTAGTGAATACATTTGTCTACTTTTAATAGAACTTTTGGATGTTAATGATATTGACCTATTATGTCTAATGGATGTTTTAAATTTTTTATATGTTAATGAACATTTAGATATGATGATCTTTCGTATTTATGACTTAATTTTATTCATATTTATGTCTTTTACTAGTAATTTTATTGGTTTATTTTTATTTTTTAATAAAACATGTAAGAAATATGAAAAATAGAAAGAAAAAAAATTTTAAGTGGGCCAAAAGCCCGTGGGCCAATCTTGAGCCCCTCTGCTTAAGAGCCTTGCCTGACAAATTGGGATATTTTTAAAATTTTGACCCTGTAGGGCTGACATTTTTAAGCCTGTCGGTCTTGTAGGGCTGGGTCAGCCCGTTTTCCCAGCTCTAATGTTGACGAGGGAAGCAACCTTGATTGGACATGTTGGACTATGGCAAATCCACCCTTCCTAGATTAGCCCACGTCTATTAAATCATGGGGCTGAAGTGTAATACTACCTTCGGTTCTAAATATAAAATATAATTGGTGATCCTAAATATAAGACCTTAATTCATTCTGTTTTCCAAATTTATAATGTGCTTACAAAAATATTCATCTTGATTGTAAAGTATTTCCACCCAAGTATAGTTTCAATACGCATGATTAAATTTAAGAAAGTCTACACACATTTATTATAAATAATTAACTTAACTAATTTTGTTTAATCTCTTTAAATTAATTATCTAACTCTTATATTAAAGATTGGAGGTAGTAAGAGACATTTTGAGTGACTGACTGTGATATTTCCTTCAATTCAATGTGCATGAAGGAACGGTCGAGAGAGGGGAAGGTGTACTATCGGTTTTTCTCTTACTTGTGGGACCATAACTCCTAAGTTCCTAATGAGCTATGAGTTACACAAGCTAGCTTGTATATATATTGCCACTCTTGTTTCTACTTTCCAACACAAGTAGTGTATTTGTGATGCGTCCATAACCATGTCCAATTATGATCCGTTTCAATATACACATGAGTAGTTGAGATAGTAAATTGCAGCTCAAGTACGCTCATATATAAACTCACAGAATACCCCCAACATAAACTCCGAGATATCATCATCACCAATAATGTGCCGCAAGTAGCCATAAAAATTTCATCATTATAATCGTCCAGTCTTGGGCTCTTTCCAGATGCACTAGAATACATCCCGTCTTTCACATCCTTCTTTGTAAAAGGCTCAATCAGTTTGCATTGATGCATAGCATTCAAAACTGGTCCTTCTTTCTTTGCATCTGCCGAAGTAGAATTTCTATCACTTGAAAGTACCTCCAAAGTATCTTGGAAGTAATCAATAAGATGTTACCACCTCCGGTCCTAAACACTACATTTGATCCTTAATATAAGAGCTTAATAACTAATTTGAAGAGATTAAGAAAATTAGTTAAGTTAGTTATTTGTAATAAATCTGTGTTGACTTCCTTAAATTATCCTTATTTAATCATATAATACATTGAAACTACATTTAGGTGGAAGTACTTTATTATCAATAGGGATATTTTTTAAAACATAATATAAATTTGGGAGATAAAGTAGATTGTGGTCTTATATTTAAGACCACCAACTAATTCTTATATTTAGGATAGGAGGTAGTATAAAATCTAGTTTGCAATATAAATTACATTATAAATTAGATATTATATATAGGATCGGAGGTAGTATTACAACTCCTCCGGCTTATATATATAACCACTGGCCTTCGCTGTTTTGCAGATTATAGACTCAGATTCTTTCCCACCTTAGACTTCATGGTGCCATGGAAGCATTTTATATATATGTTAAGGTCCCATATTCTTAACCAAGCAATCTTAGTTTTCTGTTTAAAAAAGACTGTCCACTCTTCCATCTTTAACTAATATGAGGTGTCTATGCTAGGCGAAGTCTTAGAAATGAGTCATATCACAGCAAAAGTATACTTTTAATTCTTTGTAATTTCACACAAGATTTTATTTTGATTACTTAACTCTATAATAATACATGTCTTTTTAGTCCTTCATCCCTGAGAGCTATTAATTAAAAAAAATACTGATATTGAAATTTTAGTGATGGCAAAACATTCCCAATACTTATGTATAAAATTTAATTTTCAAAATAACAAGAGCTAATACTAATTTTAATCCTCGAAGTTTGACCAAATTTTAGTTTTGGTTCCTATAATTTCAAACTGTGAATTTTGATCATTTAAGTTTATTATGTTTGAAACATTGGTTAATGTTGGAATTAACAGTGTTAATTTTGTCTTCGTGGCACTGACACCGTTAAGTTTGCTAGTGGGGCACGCCGACTGGGCATTAACATCCAACTTAGAAAGCAATCGTCCAACTTATTTATTTATATTATTGATCTTAATACACACATATAGTTGTTGGAAAAAAATAAGAAGAAATACACACATATATATACATATATATATATATGATATAGTTATGAGATCATTCTCAATTAGCTTGTTTGAATAAGCCTATGGTTACTTGTCCTCATTCCATATTAATTTATTGAGTAATTAAGTCGTTAGGATGGGACTATATATATGAATGCCAGCTGGGGCTGCAACTTGTGTAATCACTATTTCATTATCATCTTCGTAGATGCAAAATCCTACCTTCTCATTACTTCAATCTTCTAATGCTCTCACATTTTAGAAAACATTTATTTTGACTATTACAGCAGGTATGATGTTAAGTTCCACTGAATTTTTTTATTAATTCTTTTTTCCCTTTTTTTTTTTTTATAGAAAGGCATTGGTCGATTATTTATAAAGAAAAATTATATGTAGTCATTAAACCTTCAGTACCAATACATTTTTCCCATGTATTTGCATACATACATGCATGGATCTAATACTTGCCAATTTAATTTAGGGTGGACTAAGGTGGATCCAGCACTATAAAAAAAATTTTCATGTGCATATAGCGTCCTAAAATACTTTGGGGTGCATAATCAACACCTTAAAATATATTTTTTAGGTGCACCCAACTCTCTAAATTGTATTTTGGTGCATGGTGCAACTAGCACCATAGATTGTAAGTGAAAAATTGCACGGAAAAAATATTTTAAGGTGCTGACACATATAAACAAATATTTTTGGAGTGTTACATGTACCACAAAAATATATTTTTAGGATACTGGAAGCACTAAAAAAAAGTCCAATCTATCATAATCCTTTAATCTACTAAAACCCTATAATATACTAAAACGTATCCTACCCACCTAAAAAATAATTAATTGCTAGTTATAATTGTGTATGAAATAGTCTTCTATTTTCTTTAGTTCCAAACATCATGATGATATTAATGACAGTATTACACTTGGAGAATTAATATCGATTTTCAAGCATTATTTTTAGGACACCAAAAAGGTTTTGCAAATTTATTAAATGGGAATTAAGAAGAAAACTAAAATTAGAAACTATAACATATTTTGAAAATTTTGGAAATTATTATCATCAAATATATTAAATTAGCTATGCCCTATATATAGATTGAATTTTTTTTCTTTACGTGTCAAACTTTCTCTCCCGTACAAGACATATTGTAAATTGACTAATGCCTAAGATTTAGGTGACAAATACACCAACCATTATGATTTTTCAGATTAAATGTTATTCTCTCAAGTACTAAAAATTTATGAACTAACCTCTTAACTTGAAGCCTCATTGTTCCAGCCATTTTGCACTAAAATCTCTCTCTAATATAAATAATTTGTCAATTTCATCACGCAATCAACAAATGTAATTGTCTCTCTTGGTGGTTGATGATATATATTCTATATCCTGAGTTGTCTTAATCATAAAAGAAATTCTCACCAATAGTTTTGACTCTAGATTTAGCTTCCAGACAACAAACGTATATTAACTTTATTGTGGTGTAACCATGCTGGCATTAATTGTAATTAAAATATTATTTATACTAAGCTAAACTTTAAATTGCACAAAATTTCTTCAACTTGTGAATATATAATTGTATTATATTGATTTTTTGAAATTTGATCATAAGCATAAACTTTTTTAAGTAGTCGGGTATTTTTAATGGCCTGAGGTTACAAGTAACATCAAATTTGTGACCTCCCCCTTATAGAAGAGTTTTTGTATTATTATATCTAATTTTTAATATAAGAACTAGTTAACTAATTTGAGTAGATTAAGAAAACTAGTTAGGTTAGTTATTTGTAATAAATAAATATTGTCTTTCGTAAAATACCATTATTATAAAAATTATCTTGAAAAACAATGGATAAATATGAGAAATAAAGTAGATTGAGGTCTTATATTTAAAATCAAAATAAAAGTTAAACAAGCCCTTATATTACGGACATGATGAGGTAGTATTAAACTATAAGGCTAGTAGCAATAAATATCACATAGAAGCCGGCGGCTTTTTTCCTACGTAAAAAAAATAGTTAATTAACAACGAAATTTGCAAATAGCCAAAAAGACTGTCACGAGTTAATTAGTAATGAAATTCTATCGCTAAATTGATTGGTTGCAAAAATTTCATTGCTAACCAGTAACAATATATTAGTCTTTATTAATAGGATTTTGAATCTAATAGAAAAGGTTAGTTCTTCACGTTATAGTGAACTAAAGTTTGAATCTTCATTGAGAGATATGTTCATATTTAGTGTCTAACAGTACCTCAAACAAGATTATCTCCAATAGGAGGATAACTATGCCCAGTAAATAAAAAAAAAACAATGTATTAGTCTCTTTTTTAAAATTAAATGAACATAAATACTTTCCCATAAACTAAATTAAGAACCTTTTCCTGACCCCACAACGCGATAATCGTGTATTTGTCGTTAGTTTCTGTCGCATTCTTTTTCAGGCCTTTATGCTTATTTGGGACTAATCTTAAATTATCCATGCCATTAATTTATCTTCAAATTTAGTAAATTACTTGAAAATTCAAGTTATATCATTTGTGGGTCAGGTTTATTGAGCTTGTTTGTAGCCGTAAAACAAATTGTTGTGGGAAAGAGCTGGAAATGATTATTGACCTTTGAGCCCAACACTGATGGTGACTCAATAAATCTAAATATCTAATTGACTTGTGGCATTGTGAAACGGGGCCAATCTAGGATCTCAATAATAGAAGATATAATGAGGTCCTTTTATGATATTTTCATTTATATAATTATTAATAGGTATGTTATAACAAAAAGAGTTTTTTTTTCAGTTAATAAATGAGATTTTGTTGGGAAAAAATAATAATAAATGAGATCTTGATGAACTCTTGTGGAAAATAGCTAGTATACTTTTTTAATTATATTATGAATAAAGAGGAAAAAAAAAAAGTAAAACGTCTTAAAAAACAAGAATATAATTCAAAGTTGTCATTTTTTTCTACCGTCTTTATTTTAACATGGGATATATAAATCTACCAAACAAAAAAGGTGAACAAAATTAGTTATAGAAACTAGGAAGATGCCCAAGGTTGTGATCAGCTTTGTCTGCAAGAAATTATTGTTAAAAATTAGCGTTTATGATCGGTTTTGTTTAGTTTATATTGGTTCTCCATTCTAATTCTTGGATTGCTCTAAATTAGACTATGATAGCTCAAATTATCCACTCCAAACCAATTTTTTTTAATAACACTGACATTATTGAAGGCGCAAATATACTATAATTATTTGTCATTTCATAATTAATTTATTCTATATTCTTTGTTTTTTTCTTGGGAAAAAGTAAGACAATTTTTTTTTTCATTTACCTTGAAAATTTGTTTGCAACAGTGAGGTCATGTAGCACTTTTTATTTAGTGGGTAATAATTCTTATTGGAAACATGGGCCCTACACAGACACACACACACTCTTCGATATATTTAATTTTTCAACTTTAATAAGTATACATTTCTGTAAATTCTCTTCTCAGATAATGATGTTGTCACCTTCTTTGGATACCTGCATGTGTGTCCATGGGGGATTTGGAATATATAATTAATCAGATTAATTTTATATTTATTATTCCTAATCATGACACAAAAGTTGATGATATGCTTTGGAAAAGAAGAAAAATATTATTCCTTGGGAGTCCCTGGTTGTAGGTATTTGTATATAATAATTAATTACACCATGTTGTTGATAGTTTAATTAAATATTATGAATTAGTAATACCCAACTGATAAAGTAATTGTTACTATATGATGCATTTAATCTTCTGGGTATCTTTCTAACGTAAAGGAGAAAAAAAGAGAAAATGAAATTAAAGTTCAGGTTGCCTAGCTTTACAGTCAACTGCATCAAACCTTCATCAAGATGTTGGAATCTAAATCAAGCAAGAATATTATTTTCTTCAACTTTATCTAATTATGTAATTAGTTTAAATTATATAATAATCAAAGAAAAATGTACACGCCTGATCCAGTAAATATTATTCACAGCAAAAAGAGAGCTTTCATGCGCTTTTTTGTTGTTTAATTACTTAGGTGAGATTGCTAAATAATCCATCCTGTTTAGTCTTGAAAAGTTATAGCATCAGTAATTTTTCTTTATTGTCGTGATTAAAGATATCTTCAAAATTTATGTGAAAGTTAAAGTCTTTTGACAAAATATTTAGGATATGTTCATCGATCTGATATATTATTATATAATTTTAGTCTTTGAATTACTCTATAATATAATTGAAACCAAATAATTGTACAAATCATCATAAATATTAATTAAGCTGAACCGAGTAGTGTGAAAAAACACTATTATAAAGATGTACAAGTGTCAACCAAATTAAACTCTGTCCCTAAATTATTCCTATTATTGCTCCATTATTAGCATGATTCATCAGTGTTTGAATATACTATAATACTTACCTTGAACTTACAAAACTAAGAGACTGATCTTATCATCACGATTATTATCATTCAACTTTTTATTTTAGTCAAATTAATCTCTGCCAAAAAAAAAAAAGTAAACCGGGGACGAAAGAGAAAAAGGAAAAAGAAGAGGAATAGGAATAGATCACCACTTTGAAATTCTGAAATTTACTTTTTTTATTATTCATTTTTACACACATAGAAGAGAGAAAATTAAACAGTTATTTCTTTCTAGTAATTTTCCCAAAGCAATGGCTCCTCAAGCCTGAAACCACTATCAGATGCACAAAAATTCCAAGAGGAAGAAGAAGAAGAAGCAGAAGAATAAGAACAAAGGCCATTGTTGCCATCTGTGAAAAGATCTGGTAGGTCAAACAAAGCATCTTCTTCCTTAGACGATATTGGAGGAGAAGAAGAATTCTGTTCTTGAGTCGAAGACGAGGCCGGCTCGGCTTCGGCTTGGGCTTCCTCAACTCGACAATGCTTATTAGTAGCCACCTCAAAGACAGTAGAAGCCGCCTTTGCAGCCGCGGCTTGGATGTCCTTCGGAGCTGTGGTGGCCGGCCGGGGCAGCTCCAGAGCCAAGTGAGGGAAATTGAGGTAAGCTGAATGACCTTTAATGGCTAAAGCCGCGACGTCGTGGGCTCGAGCCGCCATTTCTGCAGTAGGGTAAGTTCCAAGCCATATTCTGGATTTCTTTCTGGGCTCACGAATCTCTGAAACCCATTTTCCCCAGTTCCTCATCCTCACACCTCTGTAAGATGGATGCTTATTGTTGTTATTATCATTATTATTATCATCCTTCTCTTCACTTCCGATCTTCTTCTTGTTGTTGCAGCAATAATTGCCATCCTGATCTGAAACAACTTTTGAATCTCTCTTGGCACCTGAATCTGAGTTTGATGATGATGATGAAGAAGAAGAAGAAGATAATGATGATGACGAAGATGAGTTAAAGGTCTCTTGGGCATCACTTTCCATGTTGATACGTTTTCCCAGTAGTCTCACAGAGAGAGAGAGAGAGAGAGAGAGAGAGAGAGAGAGAGATGTTTGATTGATAAGAGCTACAGAAAGAATGAGTGGTAGTGAAGGTGCATAAAAATAGGGAGCTGGGTGCGTTTTTGGCTGTTAATGACTTGAGAAAAAAAAAATATTTCAATTATTGCACATAATGTTTTTAAAGACTTTGACTTATGCATAAATTATTTTTGATATTTAAAGTTTTAAAATATTTTTTCCCTAAACTTGAAAAACTTATAGAGACAGCTCATTAGTGACATAAAATTCAAAGTTCAAGAGAATATATCACCATCAATATATTATTACACTTCCATAATGAAATAATATATACATGGAGGCTGCTTCCATAAATTTGAAAGTTCAAGGTGATTTAATGTCAAATTCTATGGTCAATTAGAAGTTAATCTGTATACTTTAAAGTTGTTTTGATTAATATAATTAAAAAATATGAGGACATATAAAAGTAGAGAAAGAAAATAAAAGAAGAAAAAGAAGGAAAGGAGAAAAAAAGGAGAAAAAGAAAAAGGAATATAGACAAGCAATAGGGCAAACATGATAGGAGTAGTAGCGTACAGTTCAGCTAACTTGTTGCATTCCCACGTGGTAATTGAACATTTCATTATACTATATATTATATTATATTATAATTAACTAAATTGCACCTAAAATGTTACTGAATCTTGGTCTATTTAAGTGTCCATATATCTAGAAAGGCATGAAATTTCCTGTGTGTTGAGGGAATTACATGTGTTTGCACAGTTTAATTAGAGAGGAAAATATTAATTGATTATAGCAAAGGGGTGAGAGTGGTGGGACCTTAATGTTTCAAGCCTTGATTTTCACATGGATGCTCCCTACTTTTTCTTCCTTTATCAAACATATCTAAGCACTTTTTTTTCTTTTCTTTTGTAATTTATATAATTGTGCGGACTCTAGAAGATATTATGCTGGTTTTGATTCATGAATACTTTAATTAATTATATTTTATTTATGACTTATAAGTAGGGCAACTTATTAACTAATCATCATGCATGGTGGTAAAACTCAACCACTTACCCCAAAAAAATAAAACTCAACCCAATTCAGTCACTTAGACCAGTAAACTAGTTCCTACCTTATCATAGCAATTATCAAGAGTTTTGGATGGTTCAATCGGGTTGGTTTATTATATTTTTTTTTCTCTCCTTGTTGAGTCTAAAATGACACAGTTTTGAGTTAAAAAGATAGCGATCCATCGGATTTACAGTTTATTAGCTCTATTTTATTTGGCTAGTGTGATTTATACATGAATATTTCACACACACACAGAGTTTGGAGATTAATGATTGTTTTATTTAAATATTAACCTTTTCAGAAAATATCAATACTCTACAAATTTGATATACGCATAGTACCAATATCTTGATTGAAGTAGTTTTACTAATAAAATTTTTAATCGGGACCTTTCCACAATTTTCCCTATTAATTTTCAATGGGTTCGAATTCTACAATTAATGTGAGATTGTTAAAAATTTTGTTTGTAATTAACCTAATTATTTCTTTAAAATATACTACCATCAAGACCCCACACATTTTTTTAATTATTATGAATATGATATACCAGCAGTTTTCTTTTAAACAAAGCCTTTTTTCTTGGTCAACAATACTTGTATGTGTTTATATATGTTGTATGAGGCATTTGCAAATGACCGACTTGAAATTTTATTAAAAAATCGTATAAAGCAAATATAGTTATCAATTTTTTAATATTTCATTTTTCAGTCGATCAGTCTATGTAATTTATCTATTTAAAAGTAATATGCAGAAAATCGGATTGAAATGATCAGTTTGATTGGAAAATCAAATTAAAGAACCTACCAATACAATTGGTTCAATTAACCTATATAAGATATTTGTGAAAGAAAAATAATTAACCTATAAGATAGGATTGCCAAACTGCTGACCTTTATTCTATAAACTCTTTCATATACTCCTTCGATCAGGTTTTTAATATAAGATCTTTTTTTAGTATAATTTGTATTACAAAATAAGTTTTATATTTAGAATCGGAAGGAGTATAACAATAAAAATAGAAAACTAAATGTGAATCAATTTGAAAATTCTGAATGCCAAAATGATTAAGAAAATATATGGTTGATCGATTTTGAAAATGTTTTTTGAAGATCAAAAGAAAAGAGAGGGCCAGTGGTACGTTGCTATAATGACACCAACACCTTGATATATAGAGGGGAGACTCTGGCTCAAACCTTATGCACAAATGTGAATGTGTGTTTCCCAATTGTTCATATGATAAAATAAAAAAAATTAAATGATAATAAAGAGTAAGTAAAAGTATTTTATTTTGTTTGGTAGACATAGCTAAATAGCTTTAATTTGTTGGAAAGAAGGATTTTCATGTTTATATAGGATAGTTTTTTCATTCTCATCCCATCTCCCTTTTTCATTTTATATGCAACGGCAATAATACTTAGCTATTCAATGCTTATATTCACACACCCCATGCTATATATATTACATTATACTCTTTTTTGGTCCTCTTTATACATGTCATATTCTATTGTATTATTATACCTTTTTTGGTTATATTTATAGAACAGACAAAGAATGAAATTGTTTATCCTATTTGTAAGTCACATCATTAATAAGCATTGTCAAGTTGAGGAAGCCGGAAATGTGCCAAGCCAAGCCGATGGAGCTAACCTCATCTTCAACTCAATGAGAGATCCTCCAAATTTTTCCTTTAATTTTTTAAAATGATAAATTAAAATATAAAATTTATAAAGTTATATTATTTATAAATTATAAATAATGCAATAAATTTATTGGGGTTTCGGTGCAATTTTTATTTTTTTAATATATTTCTACGTATGTCAGTAGAATTTAAATGTTTTAAAAGGAAAAAAGAAAGTACTAAGCGCACAATCCTCAAAAACTTTACAAGTCATGAAATACATGGAATACCATAACTAATTCATTTCTTAGACTCCATATATAATACATGGAAACCACACTAAATTTTATATTTTAATCTATCTTGTGCATCCGCATAAAAAAAAAAAAAAGGGAAAATCATTTTCGTAGGTATTTATAGTTTTCTTCTTTTTTTTTTTTTTGCTAAGCATAGGGATCCACCTATTGGAGACAATCCTGTTTGAGACACTATCAGACACTAACTGTAATCACCTCTCTTAGTCAGAATTTGAATTTTGATTCGTCACATTGTGAAGGATTAGTTTCTTCTACTAGACCCAATCCCGTTAGTATCTGTATATTTTTCTCTCATAATTAAACACTATAATTTGGTTATATATCAGCATCATTAGCTTTTGTGTAGAGGCTAACAGTACTAACAGAGCAAAGTACAAAGACTAACAGTGCTAACAGAATAAAATTAGAGGTTTTAAGAGAAAAAACACACATGTATCAAATTAAAAATTGAAAAAAAAAATATAGGTATGTACAAAGTGGTTTTTTTCCAAAAAAAATATATTTATCTAGTTGGTTTGTATTACGTTTGAATGTGTTTCTTGGTCATTGTATATATAAGTGTTGTAGTAGTAGTTAGTATGCATACACTATACATTGTTTCCCCCAATAAAAAATTAAAGAGCTTCTTATAAAATAATTATGAACTTCTTGTTGGAATGTCTTCTTCAACTTGACTCCACTCTGTGTCTCAATATATGATCTGGCGTTTTCCTACAGATCAATGTCCCAAACTTTGTTATTAATCTATACAACTATACACATCTATCTATCTATTTATTTATTTACATGTTTCTCTATTGTTGTGAGATACCTACGTACCTACCTTCGTTTCACAATACTAATTAATTCAATCTTCAACATTTTAATATTCTTGGCAAGCGCAGCCAATTAAATTGGGACTATTGGCTTATCCTAACACCCTTCTCGTGCAGCTTTTAAATTTACCATTAATTTTTGTTTGTTTTTAAAAAATAGAGGATAATACTGTCAAATTTTAATTAATTAATTATTCTTACTTGTCTCATAAGAATGTCGAACTCATACGAGACTTCAAAAATATGATATTTTTTTAAATGCATGCGCGTTGGGTTTGGTAAGCAGAGAGGGGGGAAAAGTAATAATTAAAGCAACAAACATAAACATTAAACAATATAATCATTTGCCCCTTTGGTCTTTCCAAAATATAACCTTATCCTTTCTCTCTTAATCCATCTTTCTATCTCTCTGGTCCACCGTAATTTTTTTTTTGGAGAGAAAATTATTATGAGGTTTGAAAAAATAATATAATTATACTAAAAATCCTAATAACAAGTGAGCAGATCTCATAATCATTTTCTGGATTAAAACTTGTTACTAACTTATTATGAGACATTTCAGTAATTATATATTTTTATTGGAATGAACATTGATTTTCCCAAACTTTAGATGATATACAAATAACTCATTTAACGTTTAAAACTTATAATAAACTTCCCCAAACATTCAAGTCCACACATATTTCCCAATCATTAACTGTATATTTTGTTAGATTTTATTTTTATGTGCATATAATTCCCTCAAATTTTAAGTTGTGTGCGGCTAAATAAAGAACAAAACTAATCGTAGGACAATTATACGCGCACACACAAACGTTAAAAATTTGTGATACTCAAATCTGATTGAAATACCATTAAAATCATCATGTTTTTAGGATACTCGTAACCGAATAAAATTGAGGGAGAGGGCGATATGTATACTAACTGGTCCTAAATATAAGAATTAATTAGTGATGCAATTTGGTCCTAATTATCCTGGTAAAAAAAATTAGTCCTAATTATAGGATTCCAATTTACTTTGTTTCTCATATTTATTTATTTTCTTTAGAGTGGTTCTCATAATGATTGCAGACATTAAATTATTTTTATTCTTATGCACGTAATTAATAAGGGTATTTTAAGGAAGATAACACCTATTTATTACAAATAAATGACTTAACTAATTTTCTTAATATTCACGAATTAATTATCTAGTTTTATGTATTAAAGACATAGTATACGTCTTTCCTTAATGATAGAAGACCCAATTCACTTGTTTGAGAATATTAAAGAAGTTAATAAACTACCTTAAAATTTTTATATTCATCATTTTTCTCTAAACTAATTTTTTACTTTTATAAATTGATATATAATATAATGATATACATAAATATTTAGAAAGATCATATAACATATATTATTATTTTTTAATCTTCTCAAATTAGTCAATTGAATCTTATATTAAAAATTAAAAGTAGTGCAAGAGTCAGTTATATAGTTATGCAAGATAAGCGCCAGCAGCAGCTGCTTGAGCGACCAATAACGTCTTTCATTTTTTTTTTCCATAAATAATAAAGTCTTTCATTACATCTTAAAAGAATCTCATTTGATCATTGACTGATTAGATATTCTACACAATCTCCTTAATATTTTTAAAATTTGTACCAATAATTCATTATTTTGTTAACAGATTAGAGAATTATTAATGACGTGTTAAGCACTGTTAGGAAAAATACAAGATTATTACAAGAGAGTATTCTATAATTTTAATAGTTTATGAGTTTTTTTTCATGGTATTAAAACCCCACCTGCTTTGAGTCAGACCAGTAAACTAGTTTCCTCACTGGTTGAATTAAGAATTTTAAATCGATTCGTCAGGTTGAATTTAGATATTTCTTTCCATTATTGAGATTAGAGCGACATTATTTTGATTTCTTTTTTTAAAAAAAGTAACCGTTTATTTGTGCTTTATCAATTCTCTTTGTTAGATTTGTGTAGTTTGTATATGGATAT
>NW_021636135.1:0-39353 GCF_004799145.2 Neltuma alba | reverse complement strand
GATGAGTTAAACGTGGATATAATATATCCAATCGATTTGTTTTTGCCACTATACTATTTATTTTTATTTTTTTATTTTTTAATATTAACTTTGAAGAAAGCTCATTGAATTAATTGTGAGATCACATCATATCTGCTGCATACATCTTAAAAATTTACTGTATTTTTAAAATTAATTTTTATATATTTAATTTCATTCTTTTGATTTTTTATTACTAATCATCCTGTATCTAAAATCATAAAAAATCACTTTATCACTTTATAATTTAATTTGTCAATTATTTCAAAGATTATAGTGTTTTTTGAAAATTTGATGTTTTATTCTTATATACATATTACATATTTATGTAATATTATTTTTATCTAATTATTATATTAACGGTCCGATCAAACGGTCTAACCGATCTAACTGTTTGAATCATGACCTGTTAATCTTTTCAGTTTGATGTCTGGTTTGATTTTTAAAATATTGCTTGTAACGAAGTATGATATGCGTGTGAGATGGAAAATTTGTTCAGAATTTCATGATATTTCAACCTTTCAAAACAAAAAAAATAATCTTTTAAAAAATATCCCTATTTAGTTAGGCATACTTAAAAAAATTTTTTTTTAGATTTTGGTCTTTTTTTTTTGCAATTCCTTACTATAGTTACAAATTTAATTTTAAAATCATGAAATTAAAAGTTACATTTCAAATTAGTTTGATTTCAAATTTTTAATCGATAGACATATCTGTATATGTTTCATTATTTTCTTACTTTTGTATAATATGTTGCAGACTTATGGTAAAAACTTAAGATTAAATCAAAGTTCATATTTTAGAAGAAAAGAAATGATTTTAATAAAATTCAAGGGTGTAAATGTGATTTGGACGGACTCTTGAAGCAGTTGGAGAGGTTGATAGAAGAAAATATTTCTGCAAGTATTTATACTTTTTTTAAATTTAATACAAATGCTTTTTTTTTTCTTTTTTATTAAATCATTTAATTTTGTTCCGTTAAAACCGTTAAGTTTTATAGCTTCGTTAACAGTACTAATAAAGCAAAATTGAATGATTTAATAAAACGAGAAGAAAACATGGGTACCAAATTGAATATTGAAGGAAAACAGAGGCATCTGCAAAATGGTTTTCTCAAGGTTGAAAAATACAGCAAAAGACACAGAATTCATGAATAATAAGCATGCCGATTCACCCAAAAAAAGAAAAAGGCATGCCGGGAAACTTATGCTATATTCTAAAATAAAATAGTAATAATAACTTTTGAATGTCTAAATTAGATTTCAATTGCTCAAAAAAATGTGCACTAACTTTTTTCTATTATGGTGGTGCAGGAGACCAAATCTGTACAAAACTCCATATGCTAAAGTTCCCATAAACCATAAGGAAAAGCTCTTTACTGATGTTCAGGTATTACTACTATCAAGTTTTTCCAAGCCTCAGATGTGGATTGTGGGGAAGCTGAGAAGTGATTGAGTCATATATAGCACTCATCTAAACGACATTTATGCAGCTGAAATGCAGGATTCACCCACGCTCCGCAGCTACACTGCATACCTGCCCAGTTGAAGTAACCCAAAAACCTGTTTGCATCCACTTCATGGGTTGGACAAGTACTGAGGTACAGTCCACTGGTTGCTTTTCTGTGTTCTCATTTCTCTTCTCCATTTGAAACTTGCTTCTCCTTTTCCACGCTTATGGGAAACAATATTCTCATCTGAAGCTACAATTCTTCGGCATTTCTTACACCGGTAAATAAGGTGAGCCTATAATGTGGTCTTCGACTCAGAGCTAGCAGTTCCAGCCATTTGGATTCACTGATCAATGATGTAATGATGTAAATGTTTAATATTCTGCAAGTTTAAAAGCATATGAGAAGACATGGAACCTAATATAATTGTCCAATAGCCATTCATCCAGGCTTGGTTAAATAAATGAAGTTGAAAGGAAATAAGAGGTGAAAGAACACACACAACAAGTTAACATGTAGTGTCACACAAAAATTTCTCAGGATATAAAGATGGTGGTTCCTTCTTGGTTCATGCCCATTAATAATAGAAAAACTCACTATGAGACCATAAGAAAGGAATGTAATTACAACAAATGAGTAGCATGCATAATGACAAGTTCTAGTGTATCAACATGTTTATGCTACTTGTTATTAAGACAAGACCATACCCATTAATAATACGAAGTTCTGCGCACTTGAAAGTTAAACTTCTTGAGTAACCCGTAGTTCATTATGTTTTAATTTTACGCCCATGGCAAAAATGCCTTTACTTCAATTAACAAGGATGTAATCAGCATTCAGGATGATGCCAGTAACAAGAATTAGCACACACGCACATTGATCAGCCAATCATTGTCACTTTAGACACAAGTGACAGCAGATGTGAACTAGGCGTGACAATATAGAAAGTTGCAGAGACAATGAATGTTCATTTCAGCAACCAAAGCAAATTAAAAAAAAAAAACACACACACACACACACGTGCTCTCTCTACCAGAATTCTTACATCTGTTGAATTAGCAACGTGGGGTTCTCGAAACCAACGTGGTTATAGTAGCATCACATCTTCATCATTTGAGATCATATGCTTTGTTAGAGAACCATCCGATCCCACTAGAGGGGCTATTGACATATTGAACTTCTTCTGATGTCTCTAACTTACTCATATTTTCTTTTGTTGTAATTAGCCGATGATGCCCACGTTTTTTGGTTCGCATGCCCTTTGCAATTTCATTCTTTGATGGAATTTTCCCTTTTCTCCAAAACAGAAGCTTTCTCCATCAGACTGAAACAGGGAGTACTAGTTACCTGAAATCAAGTACACCTAAAACATGGTGCCATGCAGGGGAGACTGATGCCCCCAAGGTAGAATGTTCATTCAGATTGTCACTGTAGTTTCGCCTTTCATGAACAGGCCTGTCATCTCATCTTCTACCCCCTTCTCTCTCACAAGCTACGAGTCCAAACACATACAAAGACATATGAGCATTCTCATTCTTCATATTACACACATACAAGCTCTAAGTTGAACAAATCTAATGGTAGTTACTCACCAGTTTTACAACCCCCCCCCAAAAAAAAGAGATGAATTCTTCGTGGTAAATTATCTTACATTGGAATAGAAGATGATGAATAGGGATGGGAATCCTAGGACTCTAACTGAACTTGGTTCACATATATTTCTATCGAATCAACCAATAGATCCGCTGGAAAGCACAAGTTACATACAAAGGGCTTATTTAGCTAATACATGACCCTTGAGAGAAAATTCCAGACAAGCCAACAAGAAGTTAATTTTACACGAGGCAACAAGAAATCAATATGAACGCATTATGCATAGGGTCAATCAGGACTCGTAAAATTGTATTGTTCAACTATGTTTGTTGCCCTAACATTGTTTCCTACGTAAATTATACTCAGAAAACCAGAATAACACATAAACATTATTGCCTCCTTCGAATTTTTTCCCCGCGAATGCTTAGTTTCATGTTATTAGCAATCCCCAGCTTAATTTCATAGCAGAACGCAGAAGTTTCTAAACAAAGACAAGACGATTAAAAAGAAGAAGAAAATGACCAGCAACAGCTCAATCCCCAGTTGTGAACACCGCCGATGCCACGCGAATGCCCGGTATCCTGTATGTTTTAGTCTGGAACATGAAGCTTCTCGGAATTCATATATTTACAGTTCTCTGTGCAAGGCCCGTGAGGTTCTTTGATTAGGCTGACCACAAATGACAGGTACTCATGTGCACGTTTGGATCTTTGATTTGGGGCTAGAAAAGGAAGCCCAATTAGTCAGTATGCATAAAGAGCCTCCCTTCGCATTAGCCTTTTTTCCCCCCTTTTTGGGAAACGTCGCACCAGTTTTCCTTTGTCGTTGGGGTCTTCGTTCTAGCATACGGAGGAAAGAGCATTGCTTCCATGAAGTGGCGGGAAAAAGGATTTGGGACAATGCTCTTTTTACCAGGTCATTTCAAGCGATTGCCAACTTGGAAGAACCTGATTAAACCCTAGCTACGAATCGAACAGCTGTACATTGCCTAGTTTGCCATCAACGCCCTGGAACAGGTGAGCGTTTTTTGCTGATTACTTTATTCATTTCCATAGAGCTGATTTTGATTTTTACTGTGAAAGGATTTGGGAACATTTCATAATGCCGCAAATTAAGAAATATGTGTAATGCATTGATCCATAACCTGGTGGGTTGGGGGTGATTCCTTTATTTTTGAATCGTACACTGCAAAACTAATGCGTGAAAATTTTCAAACCATAAGAAAATGATCTAGAGTTAGGTTTACAATATTTCTTAGATTGATATATACTACCTTTGATTCTAATTATAAGAACTTGTTTACACATCTTATGTTAAAATCGAACTGTCTCTCGTACTATGCTCTGAAGATCTCTGAGACATCAACATCTCCTTGAAGCATCTCCACTACTCTGCTCATTGAGGGGCGATCACTTGGGCTCAGCTGTATGCAAGTAAAAGCAACTGTAATCATTTTCTGGGCTATCTTCTTCTCTTCTTCTGTGGCATTGCTTTTAAATATTGTTTCTTCAAACTGATCATGAACCCATTTCGCAAAGTAAGTCTGCCACGAATTCTGCACAACATCATAGTTCTTTCTTCTTCCTGCCATTTCCATCAGCATCATCCCAAAACTATAAACATCAGCCTTGTGTGAGATGCCTCCAATGTTTTTATACAGCAATTCAGGAGCCATGTATCCCATTGTGCCTCTAGCTGCAGTTAGAGACACAATACTTTTATCTGTTGGATATAGTTTTGCCAATCCAAAGTCTGAAATCTTGGGAGAAAAATTCTCATCAAGAAGAATATTGTGAGGTTTGATATCAAAGTGTAGGATTTGCTTGTCGCAACCTTGATGTAGGTACTCAATCCCACGAGCCACCCCTAAAGAAATCTCATTGATCTTCTCATAATTTATTGATGATTTTTCATGCTCAGAAAGTATGTATTTATCTAAAGATCCGTTTGGCATGAACTCATAAACAAGAGCTTGCTTTCTTCTCTCTGCACAAAATCCTATCAGTTGCACCACATTTACATGACGAATAGTTCCAATGGTGGAAACTTCATTGATGAAATCATGCCCATCCGTTGTTGACTTGCCTAATAGCTTAACAGCCGCATCACGCTTGCTTCGAAGCTTTCCTTTATATACAGAACCATAACCCCCTTCTCCTAACTTATGCTTGAAATTTTTTGTCATTCTTCTTATGTCAGAGTAAGAGTATTTGATGGGCACTAAATTGCTGTGACTTCGTAGGAAGTCCTCAATGTCATCATACTCAGATAAATGCCTCCTTCTCATATTATATATTAGAAACCCCACAAAAATTGGGAATCCCAAAGCAAATTTTGCTGCAAACCAATAGGCAACTGCGGGCAAAAAAAGAGGGAAAAAAAATAACTGAGAAGAAAATGAAGCAACATAAAACAAAATTTCCAGAGAATTTCAATTAATTTCACTTGCATAAATGTCAGCGTTGTCGAATGTTTTCCCCTCCCAAACGTTGAAAGGGAAATTTCTTACTGATGGTAGTAAATGTTTAAACAATTTCATGAAGGGTTAGGCACTTTCTGATCCCCAACTTGTTTTTCTTTATTCTTGTGCATTTTTAACTTTTTGGTTGTTAACGTCTGGCTGAGTAACTGCATCCATCATAATTGAAGTTATATCTTGAATATGGTTGGGGTTTCCTAAAGAAGTAGTTCTCGTCGATATACTTTGTTTAGGTACCTTGAAGTTGGTATATGCATGGAACTCTGTGTTGGGGTCCCCAAAATGAGGACTTCCCATTAAATTTTTTATGCTGTGGCTGGGGGTGCCAAAGGATAATTTCCATTACTAACTGCATGTTCGATATATGATAGATATTAGATAGAATTGGATTTAAGCTATAGATCCCTTATTGGCAATCCTAAATGGGGCAATTCCCACATATCAATAGGATTCGTTCCTGGTAGAAAGGAGATTTGTGGTCGCTTAAGCAAGAACTCTTGAGTTCAAGTCCATGTAAAAGTAAGAAACGCCTTTGGGTGAGCTACTCTTGATTGAGCTTGATAATACCCTAATCTGACCCGGTCAAATAACCACGTGAAAAAATGGACGATTCCTATTGATTCTTATGCGAATGTACAGTTGAGATTCTCAAAAGGGATAATTTGCTGTGTAATTGCTATTACGTAGGTAGTGTAAATAGGAGTGATAAAGTTAGCTAGAAAGATGATTGTGTGTTAATTGAGAGATACTGAGTTTATAAATAGGATATATGCCTACTTTGTATTCATATTATGATTTGTAAACATCAGTGAAGTAACTCAGTGCATCTCTCAGTTTCTCTGTTTGCTATTACTTTCGCCTCTCCATTTGTTTCTGTTCGTCTCTCAACTCTCTCTCCTTCCCTCTCTTTCCTCCTTTCTCCTGTTAGAGTTACAAAGTCTCGTCAGTTCCTCATTTATATACCTGGAGTTGGGCTTTAATAAAACCATAATTTACTTTTGAATGTTAAATGCAAGTGATGAATTGCATTCTTTATCTGACATCAAACAATTTGGAATAGATAAATGGTCAGAAGAAAAACTAATACCACAGTCCATAGGATCAATAACAATAGGGATGTAACAAAAAGGAGGGGAAAATGCTATAGCTGTAACTGAGGAAATTATGAGTACCTGATAAAAAGGGGAAACTACATGGACTTACTGGAAATTGGTGAGATTACATGGATTGAGGGGTTAATTTAAAACTAAAAGATTTATAAATAGAATGACTGAGACCTGAATTAGGTAGTGATCACAGCATGAGAGTAAGAATTCATTGCATCCTAAGTAAACTAGATTCACACGTTTATATTTATATGTCTAACTGATAAGACTTGTCTTTTTAATGTCCTTGTAAGATGAACACCTTAAAAATTTGTTTCTTGGATCTTAAAGTGGTTACTTACTCCTTCTCGATCCTAATATAAGAGCTTAAACATGTTTTATTTGTTTTACCAGAAAGGAAAACTTTTTTTTATCCACACCACAATTGGTCGGTTCACAAAGTTTCGGCCATCTACCGAAGCCTAACTCACAAGGACCTCCCATCTCTCTCATAAAGGAGGTTGTGGGTTCTATGTTACATGTTGTTAAAATAGGGATAGATGCGATGGGTGTCTGGTTCCCTCCCCTATGAGAGAGAGAGGTGTGCGTTAAATTGTCTAAACAAATGGGGGAAAAAAAGAACTAGAAAATTTTCTGGCAAGGAGAAAACCTTGATTGGCACATACCTGTATCCAAGTACCTCCAAGAGAAGTCTGCATTGTCAAAATTCAGATTAAAAATATAATTAATTTCAGTATGTTAATCATGACAATAATTGCTTTTCTTCATTAGAATACCGAGATAAAAATCCACGAAGCTCACCAATGAACATTGCAAAATCAGGATTTAGTGCATCCCGATGACAGAGAATCATATTAGTGGCATTTTCAAACCAGCAACTAGGTTCCCCTCCGTTCGCCACTCCACAACGATCAGCACGCCATTTGATGTGAATCCCCTTTACCACTTCACTCTCATGTTTCTGATATGAACATTTCTCATTACATGTCATCGGTCCCCATGGCACCATTTTCACCATCAAATCTATTTTGCAGGACTCTCCCACATCAGATGGACTTGGATACTGCTTCAGCATATAAGAATATTGCGCTTCTGGCTCTTCAGTAGAACAAAGCGCCACAATATTCTCATACAGATGAGAGAGAACTGGATTTTTGCAGCTGACAAACACTAATTCACCCACAAAAATACGATAATTTTTGTCTCTCAGTTCCATCTCTTTTGCTGATGAGAAAACGTGGGTGAAGTTGTCGTATGTACGAGTGATAGCGGAGTAGTTGTTGATGTCATTTCCAGCAGTGATGGATTGGAGAGTGGTGGTAGAGTTAGTGGCATAAATGGCCTCTACTAGTTGCCTCCCATAGTTCAGATATAACACGCTCTTGTTCTTCTCACAGACTAGTTCGTAACTGGGATCGCTGATCACTTGGGGATTGCGATTATAGGAATATCTATACATAAGAAATTGCATATCTTCAAAATATGGTTTTGATGAGAAACCAAACACTAGCCAATAACAAGGAATAAGAAGGGTAAGGAAGATGACGGTTTGCGTTATCATTGTGAAGGATCTGGGAAAGGTGTTTACAGGGCGGTGATAGTTCTCAAAAGCATGTATGATAATAGATAACACTTCGATGATAGATGACTTTGGAGTCAATGCTATGTGCCAATCAACAATTTAAAGACGTGTGAACAACTAGTAGTTTCTTCTTGCCCCTTTTCTAATAACCTTGAAAAGTCCGACTCTCATTGATTGCGTTCATGAATTGATCAATTTCTTGGAAGTTAATTCTAGTATACTCCTTCCATCTTCAAATATAATTTCAATCAACTCAGACAGTTTAAGAAAGTTAGGTTATTCTTATAATCATGTCTTAAAATTTAAAATTTTCCATTAAAATACACTGGTGATTTGTGAGTTGACATGATATCATTTATAAGATATACTTAAAAGGATGTCTGAAATTTTCGCTTACTGTGTTTATCATATTTATCATTTTTTGATTTCTTCAAATTAATTTATCTAACTTATAAACTAATATATAATTTAATATTAAATAAGGATATTTTAAAGAGATTATGTCACACTTGTTATAATTAACTAATCTATCTAACTTTCTCAACTTACATAAATTAATTAAGTAGATCTTATATTAAAGACAATAGAGGAGTAAGTTCTCTTCCTATTTATTCTCTCTTCACTCTCTCCCTCCATTGTGCCTAAGGTTTTAGTGCTTTTCACCAATTTTAAGTAATTTTCTAATCTACATAATTTTGTTATTTTTATCTTCAATTGATGATGCTCTTTTTAATTCATCCAACATTATACAGTATTTTTTTCCCCCAAGTGCTTGAAGTATTTTATCATTCAATTTTGCCTTTAAAGTATGTTTTAGGAGTTATTTTATTTTTGTCATTAACTTTCAAAAGGTTGATACATCCAACACTATAAAAAAATTTTATAATAACCTAACGTAATTTTTTTTTCGTGTACTTTTGTCTTAAATTAGAGGAGGAAGCAGCTAAAGAGCAGAGGGAACAGAATATAATAAATTACAATTCATGAAGTGAAGGTTTGGAAGTAAGCAATACAAAAAGTCTTGAGAATTTGTGTAAGCAATCCAGTTATGAGACAACTTATTAAAAGGAGTTAGGTGGCTAATCCGAAAAAAATTATGAGGCAGCTTGACATAAAGATAAAATTCATGGGTGCCTTCATAGTCAAAGATAACTACCAAACGACCAACCAATGAAATGCCAGTGGACCTATACTGAGGAAACAGACAATGAAAGCTTTGAAATTTGGTTCCGTTCCCATTTTTGGTGGAAATTTTCCAGTAAATAGGAGCAATGGTTCCTCCAAAATATCAAGAGGGTGGTTGCTTCCCATTTCTATCGTTCAAACTCACGCAAATTGTGTCTTAGATTTCGAATATTAGCATCGTACCTAAACATTGTTCTGAACAATGAAACGGCATAGCCGATTGGCCATCCTATTCTTTTTCTTCTGCGTCTTGACTACATTCACTCAACCACACTTCCCTGATCCATGCACGGTAACAAGTTGCGGGGTTGATGGACCTGCCATTCGATTCCCCTTTAGGCTCAAAGGAAAACAGCCAGAATGGTGTGCATATAATCCTGGCTTTGATCTTTACTGTAATGAAACAAACCACACGGTGCTCGAGCTGCCCTTCTCTGTCAAGGTTATCGTACGCGACATTGACTATAAAAAACAATTCTTTGCTGTGTCTGACCCTGATGGATGCCTTGCTCATCTCAATTTATCTGCATCGCCTTTTCGGTCAAATGATTATTATGACTCAAGCCGAAATGCGATATTCAATTGCTCAGGGACGTCTCGTAGAGATTCAAATCAATTTCCAAAATTGGGAAACTTCTCTTGTCTCGATGTTGCCGGCTATGAGGTTTTAGCTGTACCATACTTAGCGGATATCATAGACTATCCTCTTCTATCATGCACGAGAATTCCTGGTTATGCATCAGTCCCCGATTCATTTTTCTATCACAATGAGCTTATATATCTATCTTGGCTCGAACCAGATTGCAGAAAGTGTGAGGACCATGGAGGGCAGTGTAGATTGACAGAAAACAAAGTTGAACGTGAACCTGAATGTTTCCAAAACCCTCATACAGGTATAATTTTTTCTCCGATTATAATACCTTCATAAACAGAGTATAAAATCTATTTGTATGTGAAGCTGATATAAAGTTTATTTTAGCAGGTCCATCAAAACAAATAGTACTCACTGGTAAGGATTCTTCAGCCAACAATTCATCATTTCACATAAAAATTGAACATAAAAGTTCCCAAATGAATTTAATACATATTGTATATGTCGCTATATTTGCAGGTGAAATCCTAGGCCCGTTCCTGCTCATGTTTGTTGGGTTTGTTGTTTATTGGGTTACTGCAGCTAGCCTAGAGAGGCAGGGTTACAAAAAAATTAAACTGTTTTTGGAGGATTACAAAGCACTTAGGCCTGCTAGATACTCGTATGCAGATATAAAGAGGATCACTAATCAGTTCAAGGATGAACTTGGACAAGGAGCTTACGGAACTGTCTTTAAAGGGAAGCTATCTAATGAGATTCAGGTGGCTGTGAAGCTTCTCAACACTTCAACTGGGAATGGACAAGAGTTCATCAATGAAATGGAGACCATGTGTCAAATTCACCATGTCAATGTGGCTCGCTTGGTTGGCTACTGTGCGGATGGATTCAAACGAGCTTTGGTTTATGAATTTTTACCCAATAGTTCATTGCAGAAATTCATAACTTCAGCTGATAGGAAGGACCTTTTCCTGGGATGGGGAAAGCTTCATGATATTGCTCTTGGCATAGCCAAAGGAATTGAGTACCTTCATGAAGACTGTGACAAACGGATCCTCCACTTTGATATCAAACCTCACAACATTCTGTTAGACGACAAATTTACTCCAAAAATATCTGATTTCGGTTTGGCCAAACTCTGTTCTAAGGATCAAAGCATTGTGTCAATGACAACAGCCAGGGGCACTTTGGGCTATATTGCACCGGAGATATTTTCTCGGAACTTTGGCAATGTGTCTTATAAATCAGATGTTTATAGCTATGGAATGTTACTGCTTGAGATGGTTGGAGGAAGGAAAATCACAGATTTCACAGAAGAAAATGGCGAGCAAGTTTACTACCCACAATGGATTTATAATCTTCTAGAGAACAATGAAGACATACAAATCCATGTGGAAGGAGAGGAGGACACTAAAATTGCAAGGAAGCTATCCATTATTGGACTTTGGTGTATTCAGTGGCATCCAGCAAACCGTCCAACCATGAAAAATGTGGTTCAAATGTTGGAAGGGGACGATGAAAAGCTAATCATGCCTCCTAACCCTTTTGGTTCTTCACATGCAATTAGAACAAAGAGCTGTTAATGGAGTAAGGCGATTGGAACCAGAGTTATCTGCCATTTCAGAAATAGAGTGAAGTTCAGATGGATATAATTAGCTGTGTTAGACGTAAATTTGTGTTTAGCTTGGTAGTCTTTCCTTCTTGTAGTGTAAATTTCCAAAATAGGATCATAGATAGTTATCCATGAAAAAAATTCTAAACAATTATAAATAAGTTCTACGTTTTTGCCAGTGGCTATAAACAACCTAAAAAAATTGTTGTCCAGTATTTCATAGCCACATGGTTGGCTAAAGCTATATATCATAATCTAAGTTCTTGAAGAATTATTCCTTTTGAATAAAATGGATAAAAAGAAACTGCAAAGGCCTACATATATGCGAATGGCTTCCCTGTTCTGAAGCTTGGCTCACTCTTCACGAACTCATTTTTTGAAGCAGGGACTATCCATTTTGAGGAACTAAAATTACATCAAATGTAAACGAAATTCTTTTCGAAGTGTATAACTGCAAAGAAAGCTTAATACTCCTCCGATCCTAAATATAAGACCCATTTTGTAGTGTAATTTAAATTACAAAATGGGTTTTATATTTATGATTGGAGGAAATAGTATTTTAAATCTCCACTGAAGGGGATCGTTAAGATGTGGGAGACAATAGTAAGAGTAACACAATAAAAATATAAATGAGATTTGCTTTTACATTTTTGTGAATTTTTGTTAGAATTTTAAAGTAAAATTTTTTTAAAAAATAGAGCCAATGAAACTTTTTGTGTGCAGTGGCCAATAAATAATAAAGTTCTTTCCAACTTTTGAAATTTGCCCAACTCAATTCTATATAATTTATATAAGGATTGACTAGGACAGATTTTGGTGACTGCCCGTGAGTGATTGATGATTAAAGATATTATTAATAACAGTTGACTTGGAGTCAATGCCTTGTGCAATTCCACCACCACCACCGCCCATTAATAAATGCCACAAGAATTTTCAACGAAGATGAAGAACATGATGATGACAAGAGGAATTTTGCTTCATTCTAGCACACACATGTATATAGTTAAAAAGAATACACTTAAATAGAAACGAAAAATTGAATTTATATAATCTAATAAATAGTAATTATGAGAAAACTACATTTGCAATGGTTTCTAGGAAAAATTAGCGAGAAGTACCTATCTGAAATATTATCACCAAAAGAATTTGAAATTTGTTTAAAGATCTAGCTGCAACTCATTGCAACTCTTTTAACTAAGTACTAAAAGAAATACATGTTGCATAGCTGAAGAAAAATTACACTCATATGTTGAAGATGAGTTTTGCCTACTGAATTCAAGTCATTTTAATCAAAATCTACCTAGATAAGTAACTTTTCAGCAAATTTTCCTTGCTTCTATTTAATATCTCATTCTTATTAAAATGAAAAATATATAGTTATACTTCTGAAATTTTTTCGTTAGATTATACTATTCTACATATTGTCGGCAAGAATTGATGTTTCGGTAACAATTGATTGGATGGAACCATAAGCCGATGGAAATTAATTTTTTTAAAAAAGCCAAATTATATTGACTCCAAGTCAACCACAATTGCTGTGCTTTACTACCACTGAATTCATTATTGGCGACAAACTTTCAACAAAGTGATAAGAAAGATGGACCAAGCAATTTCTAGGAAAATGTGACAGCGTTTATATGGGAAGCCCCACCACATTACCCAAAAAAAAAAAAGTATAATACTCTGCCATAAATATAAAATCTAATTTGTAATATTGTACTACAAAGTAGATTTTATAATTAGGATAGGAAGTAATATTAAATTTGAAACTTAATTTTATCTTTCCGAACTCGTTTTCTTAATTTAAATCTACTGGATTCCTTATATCATCATGCAAGTTATATAAACTATGAATTAGAATTCCGCCAAACAGCAAATTCTTTTTTAAAAATGCATAACTGCAGAGAAAACTTGTTAATTTAAATTTCCATATACTGAAGAAATATAGCTATGTCATAAAAGAGCATGTAAAAACGTGGCAACATAAAAATTTCATTATTTACTAGGATAACAACCTTCTTCCAACAATGACCTACATATAGTCCAGTAAATCAGAATACTTCAGAAAACATTGAAAATACTAACCATAATGCTAGTTTTACTTATTTGCAAGTAGTTTAATCGGAACACAAGTTGTCAGTAGTAGCAATATTTTCTCCTAAAATCTCTCACCAAGTTACATAAATTTAGGGAGGAAGAGCCTCTTGAAGCTCCATTTCTCCCTCAAGCATATCTAACACATTCTTCATCGAAGGTCGATCATTAGGATACATCTGTATGCAATGTGAAGCTATTATGATCATCTTCTTTGCAATTCCTCTTTCCTCATCTGAGATATTGCTCCCCTCTATTGATTCCTCAAATTGATCATAAACCCATTTCGCAAAATAGGTCTGCCAGGAATGCTCAATGACATTCGAGTTCTTCCTTCTACCAGCCATTTCCATTAGTAGCATCCCAAAACTATAAACATCAGCTTTGTGTGATATTCCTCCAATGTTCTTGTACAAGAATTCAGGAGCCATGTATCCAAATGTTCCTCTTGCATTTGTCAGAGACACAATACTCTTATCTAATGGGTACAACTTAGCCAATCCGAAATCCGAAATCTTTGGATTAAAATTTTCATCAAGAAGGATATTGTGAGGTTTGATATCAAAGTGTAGAATTTGCATATCACATCCTCGATGTAAATACTCAATTCCTCGAGCAATCCCAAGAGAAATGTTAAACATTTTCTCGTAATTGATGGGCGTGTTGCTTTGTCTCTCCAAGAAGATGTACTTGTCAAGTGATCCATTAGGCATAAATTCATAAACAAGAGCTCGCTTACTTCTTTCGGTGCAGAATCCAATCAGCTGCACCACATTGCCATGATGAATCCTGCCAATAGTGGCAACTTCGCTTATGAAATCTTGTGCATTATTGGCTTTGGACTTTGCCAGTAACTTGATGGCTACATCGCGATTGCTTCGAAGCTTACCTTTATACACATAACCATAGCCTCCTTCTCCTAACTTGTGTTTGAAGCCATTGGTCATTTTCTTGATCTCTGAGTAAGAGTACTTGATGGGCATCAGGTTACTATTATTTCGGAGGAAGTCCTCAACATTGTCATAATAAGATTGATGTCTTCTTCTCCATCGAAGAATCAAGAATATTAAAACACAAGGTGCACCTAGTATAAATTTAGCCGCAGACCAGAGAGTTACTGTACACAAGATTTCAAAAGTAATCAGCATTAAATGAATTCTTCCTATGTCATATAGACTTATATATATATGGTCATACGTACATGTTTAACACATGGAATATAACCAAGCTGAATGTTTGTGTGAAAAGAAGTTTTTCATATTATGGCCTGTATATTTTCAGTTCTTACATGTATCATGATAGTTTGGTAGTTGAAGCTATGCTTTAATTAGTTCTTACATGAATTCCTCAAAGAAGACAATTCCACTGAGTAGAGAATAGCCAAAATATCTAACGGATGGTTTTATTTATGCAACTGTTATTGGTTTTGGGATGAAAATAACACGTATAATTAATAAATTTAATGAAGTGTGAGAAATGAAATTGTAGAACCAGGAAAGGGGGGGGGACTTGCTTCACTCACCTATACCGATCGCTTTCCCAATAGTAAAAGCTGCGTTGTAAAAATTCAAAACAGAAGTTTCGATTAGATCATCATGAAAATAATTGGTTCCAATATTTTCTTTTGTTCTCAAGAATACCATGATATATAACTAACTGCAAAAGTTCACCTGAAACCGTTGCAAGATCAAGTGGACGATGACAAAGAACCATACTAGTGGCATTTTCAAACCAGCAGTTAGGTTGCCCTCCATCCCACACTCCACAACGATCAGCAATCCATTTGATGTGAATCTCCTTTACCTCTTCCCTCTGAACTTTCGGATATGAACAATTCTCATTACATCTCATTGGCCCCCATGGCAAAACCTTCACCGACATATCTATTTTGCACGACTCTTCCACATCAGATACACTTGGATCCCCCGTCAGCACATAAGAATAACGAGTTTTTGGTGCTTCACCAGAACAAGGAGCCACAATTTCAGCATACGAAGGAGAGTGAACTGGATTTTGGCAGCTGACAAACACTAATCTGCCCACATGATAATGGTATTTTTTGTTGCTTGGTTTCCTCTCTTTGGCTTTGAAACTGTGGTTGAAGAAGTTGCTGTATGTGAGAGAATGACGAGAGATCGCGTAGCAATTGTTGATGTCAAGTCCAGAGGTAATGGATTGGAGATTTGTGGAGTTAGTGGCATAAACGGCCTGCACCAAGCGCCTTCCATAGTTTACAGACAACACACTTCTGTTGTTCTCGCAGCTTACTGTGTAGCTGGGATCGTAGCAGTCGCCGTATTTATAATATGTATTTGTGGGGATATTGAAGACATGTCCGCAGGATTCACTAAATGGTGATTCTATAAAGAAATCAGTATTAGTATTAGTATTGAATGTAAGTACAAAGGCGGCAAGGAAGATGATTATGGAGGTTTCTTTTAACATTATGAATGATCAGAGAAGGAAGAAACAAGCTACTTTCCAAGCGGACGTGATGGATCCACACAACCAAGTACTTCTCAGAGCAGATAGAGAAGTTTTTTTTAAATATTATTTATAAGCCAGCTTATTTAATTTTTAACATGAATATATATATAATATTTTGTATGGTCTACATTTATTATACTCCCTCCGTTCTTTTTTTTTACAAGAGACAATTAACCAAATTATGTTGTTCAAAATGTTGATTAAAATGAGTTAAAGAAAATAAATGTGTTAAAAAAATGTAATTTTTTTGCCAAAAATACCCTCATTTATGTAGAAGCGGTATAATGTGCAGGAAAGGCAATGATATGAGTAATTAAATGGAGGTAAAATGAAAATCAACTAACAAAATTTGAAATAACATGAAATGTCTCTTGTAAAAAAAAAAAATGATATACTTTATAATTGTCTCTTATAATAAGGAATAGAGGGAATAATGTGGATAGTTATTTTTTCAAAAAATCTATATATATATATCAAATATGAGTAAAATTGGAAAATTGTTACTCCTCTGATCCTATTTATAAGTCACTTCTAACTTGTTTTACATGAACTAAGGAAAACCTTAAACTGCATTAACTTTTATATAAAATTTAACAACTTTCTAATTTTATCCCTATTTAATATACATTATATCTCTTGTAAACAAAGTCAATGCAATAATAAATTAAACATAAAATTGTACATCTATATAAAAATTTTCTCTCACTGTCCTATAAATAGACTAAAGAATGTCTTCTTTCTATGTCCTATAAATAGGACCAGATAATTATATTTTAAAGGAGAATTAATATAATTTAAGGTTTTGTTTTTTAGTTTATGTAAAACATACTAGAAATATCTTATAAATAGGAAATTTATAAGTAGGTTGAATCCAAGTTTTGAAAATTTGTCCAATTTAATACGGTATCCAAGTGGCTTGACCCGACTTATAGGTAACTTGTGAGCCATTCTGCGCCGTTGATAATTAAAGAAATCGATAACGGTTGACTCGTAGTCAATGCCTTAACACGGTCCTCCACCCCCCCCCAAACAAAAAAAAAAAAACCAGCACCACCCATTTATGATATGACGATTTTCAATTCATTCCAGCTCCATAAAATGCATAGATTAAATCGAAACAAATACCTAAATTGAATTAATTGGAGTAAAAAATTATTAAATACTAGTCCCTCCTGTATTTCCAAATTTTGAATTGATCTGATCATTTTCATATAATCCTGTTTAGAGTTTTTCTAAACATTAAATACATTTTTATCAATTTATCACTAATTTATTAGATTATTTTTTTCATATATTTTCTTTCATCTTTTTTAACTAATTATCCCTCTCACTTGACCTCGTATAAATAAGGCATATTTAGAAGAAAAAATGTAACAGACTTCTTATACCACACAATTTGGTTAATTCCAGTCTTATTAAAAATGACCTAAGGTTAAACAAACTAAATTTGTAATTATTTCAATTCATGAACGCGTTTCTTAAATCGAAATCAAACGAAGAAGTTTCTGATTCCAAGTCAACTATTGATATTATATTGATGACAAATTTTCAACAAAGTGATAAAGAAAAATACTGAAGGAAGTTTTCAGGAAGTTTCCTTTTTATTAATAAAGCAAACAAATACAGCACGAAAAATTAAGACAAGGAGCAACTAGCAGTCCTTTGAAAATTGAGAGAATTATATTGAGGTCCCAAGTAAGGAAAACAATTGAAAAACAAGTCTCAGAAGTTGTCATTCTCACTATAAAACTTGTCATTATAAGCTGTTGAGGTTGTTATTGAGACTTTTTGGTAATTATTTCTTTTTCGTGAGACTTGATTGTAATTCGCCTTTAAAAATTTACACAACGGACTCACAATGTATGGAAAATGTATATGAAAATGGGTAGTAAACTAACATATAAGCACCAAATAATAACTTGACATAAATAAATAAATAAAGTTAAAATTAGTTTTTTATTGTGAAATATAGAACTTATTCTCAATAAGAATTATAAGTTAAAAAAGTTCGAATAACTATTGATGTTTTATAATTAGTTAGAATCTTGGGCGAAAACCATTAATACTTTTAACAGAAAACTTCTTATATTATGAAATATGTTGTAGTAATTATAATAATTTGTTATATTATGAAATATGTTGCAGTCATTATAATAAGGGAAAATGACTAAAAATAAAGCTGAAAATTACTAAATCACAAATCAGGTTTAGTAACAATAAATACTTTATTTGACATTGATAATACTGAATTGACAAATAACAATAACTTTTTTGTTGACATTTTTTATTTGACATTTCATAATTTTTAGTTTTTTTGTTGTTGTTATTTTCCCTTAAAATAAGCATCTGGCAAAAAAGGAAGTCACTATGATAAGGAACCGATAACATTGACACTACTGCAGAAAAGACTTTTTACGGCTATTAAAAAGGTGTTTTAATGACTCTTTTAGGAACAACGTCTATATTTATCGATATAAGAATCAGAGGACTTCACGATGGTTACAAAACTGCAATATAAAATAACTTTTCACGGCAAAAACCACCATGAAAAAGTCCTCTATAACTATACTTTTTGAAAGATTTTTTATGACATTTATTTTTATTAGCCGTTGTGAAAAATCTATTTCGAGAAACCCATAACCTTCCCAAGTTGAATCACTCAATCTATAAGAGAGGGAGAGAGCTAGCAAGATGAGGGAGAATATGTAGAAGGAATAGCATTTATTTTTCTTAATTTTGTAATCTTTGCCATTTTTCATAAATAATCTCAGTTTTAATTTTAAAAAAACAATACTTACGTCAAATTCTTTATATTTGTTATGTTACGTTATTTAATCACATATAGTCATGTGTCCTATTTTTTTAAAATATATAAATATTTAAATTGTTAAATTTTTAATTTACTAGAAGCAATATGTAGAAGAGAAAATGACAAATATAAGCTCCCAATATGTGAAATTACGATTTGGGACTTTCAATTTACAAAATATCAAATAAAAACTCAATCCTATATTGTAAATACAAAATCTTGATGAAATGTTTAAAATGCTTCTTGATCAAACCACAACTTGGTACGTGTTTAACAATGTTTCTAGTGGTGATATCTCTTCCCCAAGGCAAAACTTGTGCCGCTTCTACAAGTTTCTCTAAAAGCTCTTTGTATCGTGTTTTACATGTGGACACAACAGCATGAACTTCCTTGGCCAAATCGCTAATTCCAATTTCAGCTTGATTCAATTCAGCTACCAGAACTAAAACAGCAACTACCAATGGAAGTGGGGCTTACGTCCGGTACTCAAAAACCACTTCGTTGCACTGTAACAAAAATATCCCCTGCTTGCGAATTCTGTCTACTTTGCTTCTGTCAATTCTAGCAAAAGATGGTGAAATCTTAAGGACCCTTTCCAGTGAATGTACGATATCAAACTCTGGAAAATCTGATTTTTTTTCAAATCCATAAAATCAATAACTCGTTTAATCATCCTACCCAATTCATAAACATCACATCCAGCTGCCCATGCCACTTCAGCCACAGACATTGGGCGATTATCCTTTCGCATCACCATATACACACATGTGCCAATTAAAACCTGAAACCAATCACCTTGCCCAAATTCGCCCTCTGCGATGGTAGAAATCATCGCTTTAATATCACTCATTTTTGAAGATATACCTAATCTAGAAGTTAATTCATCTATCAAACTTTGGGCTTGAAAGAATTTCCTTTCTCTGTAACTATATATAGTACCTGCACCAGAAGTTCCAACACGGATGAATGTTCCTTGTGGGCCATTGATGCCACCAATATGGGGCTTCAAACTGATCATATTCTTGAACAACACCACACAAGGAACATATCAAATCCCCAGACACATCATCCCTAACAAGGGAAGTTTTCCTACAGTTGTTGCAGGAACGTGTGCCTGCCATAGTGTACCACAAATTTCAAAAGGGGAATTGTTTTCAAACGTGTTGCTTCCAAGGAACTGTTCGGTGAGTGAAGTCAAGTTCTAACTTGAGAGAGGATACTGATCAAGCAGGGAAGCTACACTTTTTTACGCAAGACTCCACGTAATTCACTGGGAGACTAGCATGGAGATAGCAGCACTGCATTTAGTCAAACAAATAATAGGTTAATACAGTAATATGATTCAAAAACATTACATTCATGTTAATCTTCTTATGAAATTTGCTTAGCTCATCCATAACTAGATGAACAAACTTATTTATAGAATTATAGAACAGCATTCCATAAGATCTAAAATCCTATGTGTAAAATCATAAATCTTAGTTACCCATATAGAACCAGAATCGTAAACATACTGCACACATACTAGGAAAAAAATAAATTTTTTCTAAGTAGAAGATTTACTTAAACATTCTGCGTTTATCAGGTAATTTATCATACCCTCCCACCAACCCCACCCCCAAAAATAAGAAATCTATTATTAGTGTTGAATTTTTAAGGGGTCAGTGCTTCCGTCTCACTGATGGTTGTTAGTTTGCTTAATTGCTGGTGAATTGAATTGCCATGATCTCTAATTTAACTTCAAGTTCCACTTGGAATCATGGGGGGAACTTTCATGATTGCCTTGATTCACATAGAATTGTGTCATTTCTTAAATATCCAGTTACTTATGTTCCTACCTATTCTTTGGTATTGAAGCTTCTGCAATTTAGGAGGCGTTGTTCTCCTTAATTTTAGAGTTGGATCTCTGTTTAAACAAGTATAATCCAGCTTTATCTTATCTGTAGTTTCAGCAACATAGTTTTCCCTTCCTTTTTTTAGTCTGCTCAGCTTTATGCTTGGTTAAAAGACGTTTTCATTGCTCAAGCAACATCAATTGAATTCATTTGAAAACAACAATGGTAATTAAGTTGGTAACTGACAGTGAAGCTAGCTAGTTAGGCATGCCTAAGGTAATGCATATTTCCATTCATTTTGAAAGTCTTAAGTCTCAACACCTCATTCCAATTGCTTCTTCCAAGATGCTCGAAGAGCCTCAAACGATAACATGAAAGAGGTGGTCAAGTCATGATAAAGATGCCCGATTCATGTACAGACTTATGACATGATAAATGTTTACTCTATTTGGAACCAAGTCTAATTTGGCTTTAGGACTTCTTTACCGCGGTCATTGTCTTGCAATCTCCCAAACCTAACGTGAATTTAGTTGAAAGGGCCTGGGAGAAATTGTTTAACGTTGTGTTTTAAAAGGCTTTAAAAACTCAACCACATACAAACACTTAGTATTATTGTGCTGCCAGCATATGAACAGCAAATTTTATAGGACATGTAGTCATTATGACAAATGCCAAGTCTAGAAGGGTAGTTTGGAGTGCTATCAGACATTGAAAGCAAAATCCATCGGTGTGACTAAAAAGGAAAAAAAGAAATCATTAAAGATTAGGCTTAAATATATAATTAGCCTTTATTTCACCATTACAAGAGTTCTATTTAATCAGTTCACCTCCTCCTGCTGTCAATATGCATGAAACAGAAAGCTTTCCAAAGTCACTTTTAACACAGTAAGAAATAACAATGCTTCAACAATGGAGTATTATTACAAGACTTTTCAATGTGATTCTGAATTTCAAAAAAGGTTCTTCAATTACCACATACCAGAAATAGTCCACTCTACTACCTAATAGTCCCGTCCAGCAGCTGAATATATACTGTTGAAAATTGAAATAAGCGTATACAGATTGCGTTTAAATAATCGTCTCACGAACACACAAGCACTAGGATTACTCAGTACTCAATTTAAAACACAAACACATTCAACATTCAACAAAAATCATAAAGTGAATTTAAAATCGGAGTCTGGAGAGAAGACGAACCTAAAGCCAAAGCCCGAAAGCACACAAACTCACGAAGAACGAAGTAGATGGCTAACTGGGAGAGGCGAGGACGCGGGGCACCGAACTCAGGTTGAGATCTGATACGTTCGACGGCGAGAATCTGGAGCCATAAGAAGGACGCAAACAACGAGAGGCAGAGATGCAGATACAGCCGCCAACGACGTCGACCGTCCAGAGGTAGAGGCGCAGAGATCGGTAGAACGTGGAAGTCGAACTTCGCAGGAGCGAAATTACAGAACAGGGTATTGAGTCTCATACAGAATGGGAATGAAGATCAAAGAAGGGACGAAGAAGAAGTCGAGGATAGAAGATGAAGATTGAAATAGGGGAATATATTCATTGAAGAAGGAAGAGGGGCGACACTCTTATCTGTAAAAATCGATTCTTGTCTTGAGATGAACCGTTGTCCCCTTCTCCGATCTCAGGGCCATTCTTCATTACTTTATAATTTAATTTGTCAATTACTTCAAAAATTTGATGTTTTATTTTTATATAATTTAATTTGTCAATTACTTCAAAAATTTGATGTTTTATTTTTATATACTCATCCGGTCCTAAATATAAGATCTTTTTTGTAGTACAAAAAAGGTTTTATATTTAAAACTGAAAAAGTACATTATTACATATTTATGTAAGATTATTTTTTTCTAATTATTATATTAGTAGTATGACTAAACAGTCTAACCTATCTAATCATCTGAACCATAACCAGCTAATCTTTTCGATTTGATGTTCAGTTCGGCTTTTAAAACATTACTTGTAACGGAATATGATATGTGTGTGAGATGGAAAATTTGTTAAGAATTTCATGATATTTTTCAAAATCTTTCAAAACAAAACACATTATCTTTTCAAAAATATCCCTATTTAGTTAGGGGCATACTTAAAAAAGACAATTTTTTAGATTTTGGTCCTTTTTTTTTTATGCAATTCCTTATTATAGTTACAAATTTAATTTTAAAATCATGAAATTAAAAGTTACATTTCAAATTAGTTTGATTTCAAATTTTTAGTCAGTAGACATATACATGTATGTTTCATTATTTTCTTACTTTTGAATAATATGCTGCAGACCTGTAGTAAAAACTTAAGATTAAACCACAGTTCATATTCTAGAAGAAAATGAATGATTTTAATAAAATTCAAGGGTGTAAATGTGATTTGGACGGACTCTTGAAGCATTTGGAGTGGTTGATAGAAGAAAATATTTCTGCAAGTATTTATACTTTTTTTTTTAATTTAATGCATATGCTTTCTTTCTCTTTTTTATTAAATTATTTAATTTTGCTCTGTTGAAACCGTTAAGTTTTATAACTTTGTTATGTACTGACAATGCCAACAAAGCAAGATTGAATGATTTAATAAAAGAACGAAAAAAAACATAGGTATCAAATGGAATATTGAAGGAAAACAGAGGCATCTGCAAAAAGGTTTTCTCAAGGTTGATAAATACAACAAAAGACATAGAATTCATGAATAATAAGCATGCCGATTCATCCAAAAAAAAAAAAGAAGGCATGCCGGGAAACTTATGCTATATTTTAAAATAAAATAGTAATAATAACTATTGAATGTTCAATTTATATTTCAACTGTTCAAAAAAATGTGCACTAACTTCTTTCTATTATGGTGGTGCAGGAGACCAAGTCTGTACAAAACTCCATATTCTAAAACTCCCATAATCTATAAGGAAAAGCTCCTTACTGATGTTTAGGTATTACCACTATCAAGTTTTTCCAAGCCTCAGGTGTGGATTATGGGGAAGCAGAGAAGTGATTGAGTCGCACATAGCACTCATCTAAACGGCATTTATGCAGCTGAAATGCAGGATTCACCCATGCTCCACAGCTGCACTGCATACCTGCCCATTTGAAGTAACCCAAACGAGCATTGCATCCCAAACAGAAAAGTTTTTCCTCTACATGGCCCTCATTAACTGCCAAGTGAAGCAATACTCATACAGAGTTAGTGTGAAGAATGAAGAGGAAAATCTTATGGCAACTGGATAATATATTGATTGAAATTTACAAAAACCTGTTTGCATCCACTTCATGGGCTCGACAAATACCGAGGTACAGTCCACTGGTTGCTTTTCTGTGTTCTCATTTCTCTTCTTCCATTTAAAACTCGCTTCTCCTTTTCCATGCTTATGGGAAACAATGTTATCATCTGAAGCTACAATTCTTCGGCATTTCTTACGCCGGTAAATAAGGTGAGCCTTTAATGTGGTCTTCGACTCAGAGCTAACAGTTCCAGCTCTTTGGATTCACTGATCAGTGATGTAAATGTTTAATATTCTGCAAGTTTAAAAGCATATGAGAAGACAACATGGAACCTAATATAATTGTCCAATAGCCATTCATCCAGGCTTGGTTAAATAAATGAAGTTGAAAAGAAATAAGAGGTGAAAGAACACAGAACAAATTAACATGTAGTGTCACACAAAAATTTCTCTGGATATAAAGACGGTGGTTCCTTCTTGGTTCATGCCCATTAATAGTAGGGAAACTTAATATGGAGCTGTAAGAAAGGAACGCAATTAACAAAAAGTCCTGCAACAAATAAGTAGCATGTAATGACAAGATTTGGTGTAGCAACACGTCTACGCTACTCACTTGTTATTAAAACAAGACCATACCCATTAATAATATAAAGTTCTTTGTCCACTTGACGTTAAACTTCTTGAGTAACCCGTCGTTCATTATGTTTTAATTTTACGCCCATGTCAAAAATACTTTTACTCTAATGAACAAGGATGTAATCAGTATTCAGGATGATGCCAGTAACAAGAATTAGCACACACTAACATTGATCAGCCAATCTTTGTCACTTTAGACACAAGTAGCAGCAGATGTGAACTAGGCGTGACAATATTGAAAGTTGCAGAGACAATGAATTTTCATGCAGCAACCAAAGCAAATTATTAAAAACCACACACACACACACACACGTGCTCCTCTACCAGAATACTTAAATCTGTCGAGTTAGCAACGTGGGGGTCATGAAACCAACGTAGTTTTAGAAGCATCACATCTTCATTATTTGAGATCATATGCTTTGTTAGAGAACCATCCGATCCCACTAGACGGGCTGTTAACATATTGAATATCTTTTGATGTCTCTAACTTACTCGTATTTTCTTTTGTTGTAATTAGCTGATGATGCCCAGGTTTTTTGGTTTGCATGCCCTTTGTAATTTCATTTTTTGATGGAATTTTCCCTTTTCTCTGGAAAAAGAAGCTTTCTCCATCAGACTGAGATAGGGAGTATTAGTTACCTAAAATCAAGTACACCTAAAACATGGTGCCATGTAGGCAAGACTAATGTCTCCAAGGCAGAATGTTTATTCAGACCGTCACTGTAGTTTAGCCTTTCATGAACAGGCCTGTCATCTCATCTTCTACCCCTTCTCTCTCACAAGCCACGAGTCCGAACACACAAAGACAAGACATATGACCATTCTCATTCTTCATATTACGCACATAGAAGCTCTGAATTGAACAAATCTAATGGTAGTTATACTCACCAATTTTACCCCCTCCCCCCCCCAAAAAAAGGAGACGAATTCTTGGTGGAGTTCTCACAAATATTGATATGTAATAAATATCACTACATAGCCAATGACAACCCTATTGTAAATTATCTTACGCTGGAAAGCACAAGTTACATGCAAAGTGGTTATTTAGCTAATACATGACCCTTGAGAGAAAATTCCAGACAAGCCAACAAGAAGTTCATTCCAGACGACGCAACAGGAAGTTAATATGAACACATTATGCATAGGGTAAATCAGGACTCGCAAAATTGTATTGTTCAACTATGTTTGTTGCCCTAACATTGTTTCCTATATAAATTATAGTCACAAAACCAGACTAACACATAAACATTATTGCCTCCTTCAATTTGTTTTTTTCCGTGAATGCTTGGTTTCATGTTATTAGCAATCCCCAGCTTAATTTGATAGCAGAACGCAGAAGTTTCTAAACAAAGACAAGACGATTAAAAAGAAGAGGAAGAGAATGACCAGCGGCAGCATAATCCCCAGTTTGAACACCGCCGATGCAACGCTAATGCCTGGTATCCTGTATGTTTTAGTCTGGAACGTGAAGTCTCTTGGAATTCATATAGTGCTTGTATAGTTTGACAAGCTTGGACAAGGTCCAGACAAGATGTTTGTATGGTTTGGCAAGCTTGGACGAGGTCCAGACAAGTGTTAACATGTGTGGGCAAGGTGCTTGTGTAGTTTGACAAGTTTAGATAAGATTTGGGCAAGGCCGTCGGGGGTGCACTGGACACCACGCAACATGCGGCGCTTTTCCAGCCACCAAATCCTACCTCCGACTGAGCCATTTCTAGGTGGATAGGCTGTTAAACAAAAAAGAGAACTCTTCCTCAGGCCCCCGCTAACTTCTCTAGACTCCCTAACGTTGTCGTCAGCCACAACATCCCGGTTCAAGAATTTTAATATGATTCCCTTTCAAAGTACACACACTGCACGCTATCAAAAATTCTTGCAAATTGGTTTCTTGAAGATCAATCAAGGAAAAACCAATTACTATGGTAAAAAGCTTGAATACAAGGTTAGTTCTATGTTCTACATTGTATATTATTTTGGTTTCTTGAATTTTGTGGTTGAAAATTATTGATTCCCTTAAGGGGAGGTACTGGTCGAAATTTGTTATACAGCAAATGGGATAAGGCTTAGTCGGGACAGCCCAACCCATCCAACAATCTCAACAACCTCAAGAGAAAATTGTTGAGAGGGTACAACCTACTACAGAACCTGACACATTGCAGCAATGGATAGTGAAGTTGGGGAAACACCACCCTTCAACTTTTGAGGGAACCTTTGACGTGCATGTGGTTGAAGACTAGATAACTCAACTAGAGAAGATCTTGAATATCCTGGAATGCTCATATAAAAGGAAGGCTCAAAAAAGAAACTTTGTGAAACATTTAGAAATATTATCATAATTATATAAGCATCCTAAATCACATGAAATTAACCATGATAGAAAAGAGTTAAACCAAACCATATATATCTCTATCATAGTTAAAAGAGCTTTTCTAAATTAATTGCGTGCAATTTGAAATTCACAATGAATAGGGCTTTGAGTATTATGAAACCCATAATGTTCTTTTTCAACCATAAGTCCATAACACAACATTACTGAGCCATTCACAGTTTCATAGTCTGAATTAGTTTATACTTACACATGCATGGTTTAATCTTTAAGAGAAACATATGACTACTGGCAAGATCAACCAGGTAGCAATCCTTCAAAGACGTCGTGACGTTGCCAGCAAACCGCTGAGGCACCTAATTATTTTCTGCCAAAGCCCTGATGCATTCTTATTAAAACACCTTTATTTTTTACCAAATAACCATCCAATTAGAGGTAAATGGAATCACATTTGAGTACGATGGCATCAGTGATATGAGTAAGATCTGGTTGATACTTCTTTAGTTGGGAAACATGGAAGACGTCATATATCTAATTCAGATTAGGGGGTAGGGCCAATTTATAAGCTACTGGTTTAACTTTTAACAAAATTTGGAAGGATCTTCGGCGTTAACTATTTCGCCTTAGGGGTTTGACCCATTCCAGTGGTTTGAATTTCCAGTAAAATACCTCTTAGGGGTATAACTGAACTTTATATTTTATTAAAGCTACTCCACTAGCCTTTTGGGGATGGAGCTAATTTTATAAACTTCTTTAACCTCTTAATATTTTCTATTTTTTATGCATATTTTCAGACGTCCTTTGTGAAGAAAAATAACGAAAAACCCCCTAAGGCAACATAAATAGAATTTATAAGATTATGAGCCGGTAAAAAATATACTGTTTGAGGTAATTATTTGAGATAGTAAAAGATCTCAAAAATTTACACAAAAATAAGATTAAATAGTTAAAAAGTTGTCCTTTACAGCTCTTTATGCAAAGCCCGTGAACTTCTTAGATTAGGCTGACCACAAATGACAGGTACTTATGGGCATGTTTGGATCTTTGGTCTGGGGCTACTGAAAGAAGAAAGCCCAATTAATCAGCAGACATAAAGAGCCTCACTTCGCTGTGTTGTTATTTTTTTTTCTCAAAATGTCGCACAGGTTTTCCTTTGCCGTTGGAGTCTTCGTTCTCACATACGGAGGAAAGAGCATTGCTTCCATGAAATGGCGGGAAAAAGGATCTGGAACAATGCTCTCTTTACCAGGTCATTTCAAGCGATTGCCAACGTAGAAGAACTTGATTAAACCCTAGCTACGAATTGAACAGCTGTACGTTGCCGAGTTTGCCATCACCGCCCTGGAACAGGTGAGCCTTTTTTGCTGATTACTTTATTCATTTCCATAGAGCTGATTTTGGTTTTTACCGTGAAAGGATTTGGGAACACTTCATAATGTCCGCAAATTAAGAAATGGGTGTAATGCATTGATCAATAACCTGGTGTGTGGGGGGGATTCCTAAGGGGGGGAAATTCCTTTAATTTTGAATCGTACACTGCAAAACTAATGCGTGAAAATTTTCAAACCATAAGAAAATGATCTAGAGTTAGGTTGGCAATATTTCTTAGATTAATATATACACACACACACACACATGGCATAGATATCTTATATCTAAAAGGCTAATTTTGAAAACCGCATGTTCCATGAGGCCAGTTTTTTTTCCCCTTTTGGATACCCGTTGGCAAGAGAGAAAAAAAAAAGATAAAGGCTTTTTGGATACAAAATGGCTCATGAGATGATGCACTACTTCATGTACATGGCAGGTCGATCGGTCAATGTAAATTCATGATAGATCATGCTTGTTTCTAACAAATATTATTTCATTTTGATACATCTTACGCTAAAATCGAACTGTCTCTCGTACTATGCTGTGAAGATCTCTGAGGCGTCAACATGTCCTTGAAGCATCTCCACTACTCTGCCCATTGAGGGGCGATCACTTGGGCTCAGCTGTATGCAAGTAAAAGCAACTGTAATCATTTTCTGGGCTATCTTCTTCTCTTCTTCTGTGGCATTGCTTTTAAATATTGTTTCTTCAAACTGATCATGAACCCATTTCGCAAAGTAAGTCTGCCATGAATTCTGCACAACATCATAGTTCTTTCTTCTTCCTGCCATTTCCATCAGCATCATCCCAAAACTATAAACATCAGCCTTGTGCGAGATGCCTCCAATGTTTTTGTACAACAATTCAGGAGCCATGTATCCCATTGTGCCTCTAGCTGCAGTTAGAGACACAATACTTTTATCTGTTGGATATAGTTTTGCCAATCCAAAGTCTGAAATCTTGGGAGAAAAATTCTCATCAAGAAGAATATTGTGAGGTTTGATGTCAAAGTGTAGGATTTGCTTGTCGCAAGCCTTGATGTAGGTACTCAATCCCACGAGCCACCCCTAAAGAAATCTCATTGATCTTCTCATAATTTATTGATGATTTTTCATGCTCAGAAAGTATGTATTTATCTAAAGATCCGTTTGGCATGAACTCATAAACAAGAGCTTGCTTTCTTCTCTCTGCACAAAATCCTATCAATTGCACCACATTTACATGACGAATAGTTCCAATGGTGGAAACTTCATTGATGAAATCATGCCCATCTGTTGTTGACTTGCCTAATAGCTTAACAGCCACATCACGCTTGCTTCGAAGCTTTCCTTTATATACAGAACCATAACCCCCTTCTCCTAACTTATGCTTGAAATTTTTGGTCATTCTTCTTATGTCAGAGTAAGAGTATTTGATAGGCACTAAATTGCTGTGACTTCGTAGGAAGTCCTCAATGTCATCGTACTCAGATAAATGCCTCCTTCTCATTTTATATATTAGAAACCCCACAAAAATTGGGAATCCAAAAGCAAATTTTGCTGCAAACCACAAGGCAACTGCGGGCAAAAAAAGAAAAAAAAAATTAAATGAAAAGAAAATGACGCAACATAAAACAAAATTTCCAGAGAATTTCAATTAATTTCACTTGCATAAATGTCAGCGTTGTCCAATGCTTTCCCCTCCCAAACATTGAAAGGGAAATTTCTTACTAATGGTAGTAAATGTTTAAACAATTTCATGAAGGGTTAGGCACTTTCTGATCCCTAACTCGTTTTTCTTTATTCTTGTGTGTCTTTTACTTTTTGGTTGTTAACGTCTGGCTGAGTAACTACATCCATCATAATTGAAGTTATATCTTGAATATGGTTGGGGTTTCCTAAAGAAGTAGTTCTCGTCGATATACTTTGTTTAGGTACCTTGAAGTTGGTATATGCATGGAACTCTTTGTGGGGGTCCCTAAAATGAGGACTTCCCATTAAATTTTTTATGCTGTGGCTGGGGGTGCCAAAGGATAATTTCTATTACTAACTGCATGTTAGATAGAATTGGATTTAAGCTATAGATCACTTATTGGCAATCCTAAAATGGGGCAATTCCTACCTATCAATAGGATTCGTTCCCAGCAGAAAGGGGATCTGTGGTCGCTTAAGCAAGAAATCTTGAGTTCAAATCCATGTAAAAGTTAAAAAACGTCTTTGGATGAGCTACTCTTGATTGAGCTTGACAGTACTCTAATCTGACCCGGTCAAATAACCACGTGAAAAAATGGGCAATTCCTATTGATTCGTATACGAATGTACAGTTGAGATTCTCAAAAGGGATAATTTGCTGTGCAATTGCTATTACGTAGGTAGTGTAAATAGGAGTGAAAAAATTAGCTAGAAAGATGATTGCGTGTTAATTGAGAGATACTGAGTTTATAAATAGGATATATGCCTACTTTGTATTCATATTATGATTTGTAAACATCAGTGAAGTTACTCAGAGTGCATCTCTCAGTTTCTCTGTTCGCTATTACTTTTCCCTCTCCATTTGTTTCTGTTCGTCTCTCAACTCTCTCTCCTTCCCTCTCTTTCCTCCTTTCTCCTGTTAGAGTTGCAAAGTCTCGTCAGTTCCCCATTTATATACCTGCAGTTGTGCTTTAGTAAAACCATAATTTACTTTTGAATGTTAAATGCAAGTGATGAATTGCATTCTCTATCTGGTATCAAACAATTTGGAATAGATAAATGGTCAGAAGAAAAACTTAAGGAATAAAGAGATCTTACATTGATAAAAATTTTGCAGGCATGTGAATTTTTGGTCATTAATTATAAGAGAAAGCTTTGGTCAGGGGTTTAGACTATATGGCAATTTTAATACAAGTACATGCGGAGTCAGAGCCTGATCATAATCTGTCAACCATCTCAACAGCCAGTAACGTTATTACAATCTAAAATTAATACCACAGTCCACAGGATCAATGACAATAGGGATATAATAAAAAGGAGAGGAAATATAGCTGTAACTGAGGAAATTATGAGTTCCTGATAGAAAGGGGAAACTACATGGACTTACTGGAAATTGGTGAGATTACATGGATTGAGGGGTTAATTTAAAACTAAAAGATTTATAAATAGAATGACTGAGACCTGAATTAGGTAGTGATCACAGCATAAGAGTAAGAATGCATTGCATCCTAAATAAACTAGATTCATACGTTTGTATTTATATGTCTAACTGATAAGACTTGTCTTTTTAATGTCCTTGTAAGATTAGCACCTTAAAAATTTGTTTCTTGGATCTTAAAGTAGTTACTTACTCCTTCTTGTTCCTAATATAAGAGCTTAAACATTCTCTGTTTGTTTTACCAGAAAGGAAAACTTTTTTTATCCACACCACAATTGGTCGGTTCACAAAGTTTCGACCATCTATCGAAGCCTAACTCACAAGTACCTCCCACCTCCTCTCATAAAGGAGGTTATGGGTTCTATATTACATGTTAAAAGAGGGATAGATGCGATGGGTGTGTGGTTCCCTCCCCTATGACAGAGAGAGGTGTGCGTTAAATTGCCTAAACAAATGGGGGGGGGGGGGAGAACTAGAAAATTCTCTGCAAGGAGAAAACTTTGATTGGCACATACCTGTAATCGAGTAATACAAAGAGGATTCTGCATTGTCAAAATTCAGATTAAAAATATAATTAATTTCAGTATGACAACGATGACAATAATTACTTTTCTTCATTAGAATACGGAGATAACTATCCGCGAAGCTCACCCATTAACATTGCAGAAATAGGATGTCCTGCATCCTGATGACAGAGAATCATATTAGTGGCATTTTCTAGCCAGCAATTAGGTTCCCCTCCGTTCGCCACTCCACAACGATCAGCACGCCATTTGATGTGAATCCCCTTTACCACTTCACTCTCAAGTTTCTGATATGAGCATTTCTCATTACATGTCATCGGTCCCCATGGCACCATTTTCACCATCAAATCTATTTTGCAGGACTCTCCCACATCAGATGCCTTGGATAATGCTTCAGCATATAAGAATATTGCGCTTCTGGCTCTTCAGCAGAACAAAGCGCCACAATATTCTCATTCAGAGGAGAGAGAACTGGATTTTTGCAGCTGACAAACACTACTTCACCCACAAAAAACGATAATTTTTATCGCTCAGTTCCATCTCTTTTGCTGATGAGAAAACGTGGGTGAAGTTGTCGTATGTACGAGTGATAGCGGAGCAGTTGTTGATGTCATTTCCAGCAGTGATGGATTGGAGAGTGGTGGTAGAGTTAGTGGCATAAATGGCCTCTACTAGCTGCCTCCCATAGTTCAGATATAACACGCTTTTGTTCTTGTCACAGACTAGTTCGTAACTCGGATCGCTGATCACTTTGCTATTGCGATTATAGAAATATCTATACCTAAGATGTTGCACACGAGCAAAATCTGGTTTTGGTGAGAAACCAAACACTAGGAAATAAAAAGAAATAAGAAGGGTAAGGAAGATGACGGTTTGCGTTATCATTGTGAAGGATCTGGGAAAGGTGTCTACAAGGCGGTGATAGCTCTCAAAAGCATAGATGACGCTTCGATGATAGATCACTTTGGAGTCAATGCTATGTGCCAATTAACAATTTAAAGACGTGTGAACAACCAGTAGTTTCTTTTTGCCCCTTTTCTTATAACCTTGAAAAGTCTAACTCGCATTGATTGCGTTCATGAATTGATCAATTTCTTGGAAGTTAATTCTATACTCCTTCCATCTTCAAATATAATTTCAATCAACTCAGACAGTTCAAGAAAGTTAGTTTATTCTTTTAATCATGCCTTAAAATTTAAAATTTTCCATTAAAATACACTTGTGATGGTGAGTTGACATGATCTCATTTATAAGATACACCTAAAAGGATGTCTGAAAGATACACCTAAAAGGATGTCTGAAATTTTCACTCACTGTGTTTCTTATGTTTATCATTTTTTGATTTCTTCAAATTAATTTATCTAATTTATAAACTAATATATAATTTAATATTAAATAGGGATATTTTAAAGAGATTATGCCACACTTGTTATAATTAACTAATTTATCTAACTTTCTTAACCTACTTAAATCAATTAAGTAAATCTTATATTAAAGACAATAGGGGAGTAAGTGCCTAAGGTTTTAGTGCTTTTCACCAATTTTAAGTAATTTTCTGATCTACATTATTTTGTTATTTTTATCTTCAATTGTTAATGAGGCTCTTTTTAATTCATCCAACATTATACAGCATTTTTCCCCCAAGTGCTTGAAGTATTTTATCATTCAATTTTGCTCCTAAAGTATTTTTTTAGGAGTTATTTTGTTTCTGTCATTAATTTTCAAAAGGTTGATACATTCCACACTATAAAATATTTTTGTCATAACTTAAAGTAATTTTTTTCGTGTAATTTTGTCTTAAATTATAGGAGGAAGAAGCTAAAGAGGAGAGGGAACATAATATAATAAATTATAATTCATGAAGTGAAGGTTTGGGAGTAAGCAATACAAAAAGTCTTGAGAATTTGTGTAAGGAATTCAATTATGAGACAACTTATTAATAGGAGTTAGGTGGCTAATTCAAAAAAAAATTATGACAGTTTGACGACAAAATTCATGGGTGCCTTCATTGTCAAAGATAACTACCAAACGACCAACCAATGAATGCCAGGGGACCTATGCTGAGGAAACAAAGACAATGAAAGGTTTGAAATTTGGTTTCATTCCCATTTTTGGTGGAAATTTTCCAGTAAATAGGAGCAATGGTTCCTCCAAAATATCAAGAGGGTGGTTGCTTCCCATTCCTATCTTTCAAACTCACACAAATTGTGTCTTAGATTTCCATCGCTGCAATTGCTGGAATAAAGATTTGTATCTGTGGAGACGTTGAACACATATCCGCAGGATTCACTAAATGTTTCGACAAAGAGTGGTAAACTAGGAAGATATGAACCTTCCAAAACGAAGGCAAAGAAGATGATTAAGATTAGGTTTATCATGTGAAGGATCAGAGCAGGAAGAAACAAGCAGAGGTGATGGATCGAGACAACCACATATATTTATTCCAAGTTTTGAAACATTCAGGCGGCTTGACTTAAAGAAAATAACATTTGGATGAAGCACAATATAGTTCAGGACGGCTAACCCATTCAAACACGAGACAGCTCGACATAACGACAAAACTTATGGGTGCCTTCAGAGTCGGAGATAACTCCCAAACGACCGACCAAGAAATAAATGAAATGCATGTGCGGGCCTATACTGAGGAAGCAAAGACAATGAAAAGTTTGAAACTTGGCTTCATTCCTATTTTTCGTGGAAAGTTCCAGTAAACCGGAGCGATGGTTCCTCCAAAATACCAAGAGGCTGGTTGCTTCCCATTTTTATTGTTCAAACTCACACAAAATTGCATCTTAGATTTCAAGTATTGGCATTGCGAACAATGAAACAGCCCAGCCGATTCGCAACCCTGTTCTTATTCTTCTGCTTCTTAAATATTTTTGCCGAACCAAACATCCACGATCCATGCAAAGTAACAAGGTGCAGCCTTGATGGACCAGACGTCCGGTTCCCCTTTAGGCTCAAAGGAAAACAGCCAGAATGGTGTGCGTATAATCTGGCTTTGACCTTTACTGTACTGAAACAAACCAGACAGTGCTCGAGCTGCCTTTCTCAGTCAGGTTATCATACAAGACGTAGACTATAAAAAGCAATTCTTTGCCGTGTCAGAGCCTGATGGATGCCTTGCTCATCTCAATTTATCTGCATCTCCTTTTCGTTCAAATGATTATGATGAATCAAGCCAAATGTGTTATTCAATTGCTCAGGGACGTCTCGTAGAGATTCAGAATTTCAGCAATGGGGGAACTTTTCTTGCCTCGATGTTGCTGGCTATGAGTTTTAGCTATACCATATTCAGCAGAAATCATAGACTATCCTCTTCTATCATGCACGAGAATTCCTGGTTATGCATCATGCCTAATTCGTTTTACTATTACAATGAGCCTATATATCTGTCTTGGCTCGAACCAGATTGCAGAAAGTGTGAAGAAGATGGAGGGCAGTGTAGATTGACAGAAAACAAAGTTGAACGTGAACCTGAATGTTTCCAAAACCCTCATACAGTTATAGTTTTTTTTCTCGATTATAATACCTTCATAAAGAGAGTATAAAATCTATGTGAAGCTGATATAAAGTTTATTTTAGCAGGTCCATCAAAAAAGATAGTACTCACTGGTAAGGATTCTTCAGCCAACAGTTCATCATTTCACATATAAATTAAAGACAAAAGTTCCCAAATCAATTTATATACGTTTTGTACATGACGCTGTATTTGCAGGTGAAATCCTAGGCCCGTTCCTGCTCATGTTTGTTGGGTTTGTTGTTTATTGGGTTACTGTAGCTAGCCTAGAGAGGCAGGGTTACAAAAAAATTAAACTGTTTTTGGAGGATTACAAAGCACTTAGGCCGCTAGATACTCGTATGCAGATATAAAGAGGATCACTAATCAGTTCAAGGATGAACTTGGACAAGGAGCTTACGGAACTGTCTTTAAAGGGAAGCTATCTAATGAGATTCTGGTGGCTATCAAGCTTCTCAACACTTCAACTGGGAATGGACAAGAGTTCATCAATGAAATGGAGACCATGTGTCAAATTCACCATGTCAATGTGGCTCGCTTGGTTGGCTACTGTGCGGATGGTTTCAAACGAGCTTTGGTTTATGAATTTTTACCCAATGGTTCATTGCAAAAAATTCATAACTTCAGCTGATAGAAAGGATATTTTCCTGGGTTGGGAAAAGCTTCAAGATATTGCTTTGGGCATAGCCAAAGGAATTGAGTATCTTCATGAAGATTGTGACAAACGGATCCTCCACTTTGATATCAAACCTCACAACATTCTGTTAGATGACAAATTCACTCCAAAAATATCTAATTTCGGTTTGGCCAAACTCTGTTCTAAGGATCAAAGCATTGTGTCAATGACAACAGCTAGGGGCACTTTGGGCTATATTGCACCGGAAATATTTTCTCGGAACTTTGGCAATGTGTCTTATAAATCAGATGTTTATAGCTATGGAATGTTACTGCTTGAAATGGTTGGAGGAAGGAAAATCACAGATGTCACAGAAGAAATGGCGAGCAAGTTTACTACCCACAATGGATTTATAATCTTCTAGAGAACAATGAAGACATACAAATCCATGTGGAAGGAGAGGAGGACACTAAAATTGCAAGGAAGCTATCCATTATTGGACTTTGGTGCATTCAGTGGCATCCAGCAAACCGTCCAACCATGAAAAATGTGGTTCAAATGCTGGAAGGGGACGATGAAAAGCTAATCATGCCTCCTAATCCTTTTGGTTCTTCATATGCAATTAGAACAAGAGCTGCTAATGGAGTAAGGCGATTGCAACCAGAGTTATCTACCATTTCAGAAATAGAGTGAAGTTGAGATGGTTATAATGAGCTGTGTTAGATATAAATTTGTGTTTAGCTTGGTAGTCTTTCCTTCTTGTGTATAAAGTTCAAAATAGGATCACAGATAGTTATCCATGAAAGAATTTCTAAACAATTATAAATATGTAAGTCTACGTTTTTGCCAGTGGCTATAACCAACTTGAGAAAACTGTTGTCCAGTATTTCCTAACTACATGGTTCACTGAAGCTATATATCATAATCTAAGTTCTTTGAAGAATTATATCCTTTTGAATAAAATGGTTAGAAGAGAAACTACTGCAGAGGCCTACATATATGCGAATGGCTTCCCTATTCTGAAGCTTGGCTCACTCTTCATGAACTCATTTTTTGAAGCTTGGACTATCTATGTTGAGGAACTCAAATTATGTCAAATATAACCGAAATTCTTCTCGAAATGTATAACCACAAAGAAAGCTTAATATTTAAATCTCTACAGAAAGGGTTGTTGAGATGTGGGAGACAATGGTAAGAGTAACAAAAAAAATAGAAATGAGATTCACTTTTACTTTTTTATGAATTTGTATTAGAATTTTACAGTAAAGAATTTCTAAAAAAATAGTGGCCAATAAAAAATCGTTCTTGAAGTCTTCATGGACTTTATGAGAGTTTTATTGTAAAAACTTTTAAGACAGAATATAGTCGCTTTCCAACTTTTGAAAATTTTCCTAATTCAATTCTATACATTTATATAAAGCTCGACTAGGACAGATTTTAGGTGGCTGCCACTCAGGCATTGATGATTAAAGATATTATTAATAACAGTTGACTTGGAGTCAATGCCTTGTGCAATTCCACTACCATCACGCATTAATAAATGCCGCGAGAATTTTCAACGAAGATGAAGAGCATGTTTTGCTTCATTCTAGAACTATATATATAATTAAGGACTATAAATTAAATAGAAACAAAAAATTGAATTTATATAATCCAACAAATATTAATTACAAGAAAACTACATTTGCAATGGTTTCTAGGAAAAATTGGTGAGAAGTAACCAAAAGTATTAGAAATTATTTAAAGATATAGGTGCAACTCATTACAACTCTTTAATAAGTACAAAAGAAATAGGTATTGCATATGGCTGAAGAAAAATTGCACTCATATGTTGAAGATGAGTTATGCCTCCTGAATTCAAGCCATTTTAATCAAAATCTTCTCAAATACGTAACTTTTCAGCAAATTTTGCTTGCTTCTATTTAATTTCTCATTTTTATTAAAATGAAATATATATATATATATATATATATTATACTTCTGAAATTTGTTTAGTCAGATTATACTATTCCACATATTGTCGGCAAGAATTGATGTTCCGGTAACGATTGATTGGATGGAACCATAAGAAGATGGAAATTAATTTTTTTAAAAAGCCAAATTATTATATTGACTCCAGGTCAACCACAATTGATGTGCTTCCCTACCACTGGATTCATTATTGGCGACAAACTTTCAACAAAGTGATAAGAAAGATGGACCAAGCAGTTTCTAGGAAAGAGTGACAGTGATTATATATGTAATATTAAATTTGAAACTTAGTTTTATCTTCCTAACTCGTTTTTTCCATTCAAATCCACTGGATTCCTTATATCATCATGCAAGTTGTATAAACTACAAATTAGAATTCCACCAAGCAGCAAATTCTTTTTAAAATAATAACTGTAGAGAAACTTGTTAATTTAAATTTCCATATACTGAAGAAATAGCTATGTCATAAAAGAGCATGTAAAAACGTGGCAACATAAAAATTTCATTATTTACCAGGACAACAGCTTTCTTCCAACAATAACCTACATGTAATCCAATAAATCAGAGTATTTCAGAAAACATTAAAGATACTGACCATAATACTAGTTTTACTTATTTGCAAGTAGCTTAATAGAAACGCGAACTATCAGTAACAACAACATTTTCTTCTGAAATCTCTCTCCAGTTACATAAATTTAGGGAGGAAGAGCCTCTTGAAGCTCCATTTCTCCCTCAAGCATCTCTAACACATTCTTCATCGAGGGTCGATCATTAGGATACATCTGTATGCAATGTGAAGCTATTATGATCATCTTCTTTGCAATTCCTCTTTCCTCATCTGAGATATTGCTCCCCTCTATTGATTCCTCAAATTGATCATAAACCCATTTAGCAAAATAGGTCTGCCAGGAATGCTCAATGACATTTGAGTTCTTCCTTCTGCCAGCCATTTCCATCAGTAGCATCCCAAAACTATAAACATCAGCTTTGTGTGATATTCCTCCAATGTTCTTGTACAAGAATTCAGGAGCCATGTATCCAAATGTTCCTCTTGCATTTGTCAGAGACACAATACTATTATCTAATGGATACAACTTAGCTAATCCGAAATCCGAAATCTTTGGATTAAAATTTTCATCAAGAAGGATATTGTGAGGTTTGATATCAAAGTGTAGAATTTGCATATCACATCCTCGATGTAAATACTCAATTCCTCGAGCAA
>NW_021636134.1:0-48988 GCF_004799145.2 Neltuma alba | reverse complement strand
TTCCAAGATGCTCGAAGAGCCTCAAACGATAACATGAAAGAGGTGGTCAAGTCATGATAAAGATGCCCGATTCATGTACAGACTTATGACATGATAAATTTTACTCTATTTGGAACCAAGTCTAATTTGGCTTTAGGACTTCTTTACCGCGGTCATTGTCTTGCAATCTCCCAAACCTAACGTGAATTTAGTTGAAAGGGCCTGGGAGAAATTGTTTAACGTTGTGTTTTAAAAGGCTTTAAAACTCAACCACATACAAAACACTTAGTATTATTGTGCTGCCAGCATATGAACAGCAAATTTTATAGGACATGTAGTCATTATGACAAATGCCAAGTCTAGAAGGGTAGTTTGGAGTGCTATCAGACATTGAAAGCAAAATCCATCGGTGTGACTAAAAAGGAAAAAAGAAATCATTAAAGATTAGGCTAAATATATAATTAGCCTTTATTTCACCATTACAAGAGTTCTATTTAATCGTTCACCTCCTCCTGCTGTCAATATGCATGAAACAGAAAGCTTTCCAAAGTCACTTTTAACACAGTAAGAAATAACAATGCTTCAACAATGGAGTATTATTACAAGACTTTTCAATGTGATTCTGAATTTCAAAAAAGGTTCTTCAATTACCACATACCAGAAATAGTCCACTCTACTACCTAATAGTCCCGTCCAGCAGCTGAATATATACTGTTGAAATTGAAATAAGCGTATACAGATTGCGTTTAAATAATCGTCTCACGAACACACAAGCACTAGGATTACTCAGTACTCAATTTAAAACACAAACACATTCAACATTCAACAAAAATCATAAAGTGAATTTAAAATCGGAGTCTGGAGAGAAGACGAACCTAAAGCCAAAGCCCGAAAGCACACAAACTCACGAAGAACGAAGTAGATGGCTAACTGGGAGAGGCGAGGACGCGGGGCACCGAACTCAGGTTGAGATCTGATACGTTCGACGGCGAGAATCTGGAGCCATAAGAAGGACGCAAACAACGAGAGGCAGAGATGCAGATACAGCCGCCAACGACGTCGACCGTCCAGAGGTAGAGGCGCAGAGATCGGTAGAACGTGGAAGTCGAACTTCGCAGGAGCGAAATTACAGAACAGGGTATTGAGTCTCATACAGAATGGGAATGAAGATCAAAGAAGGGACGAAGAAGAAGTCGAGGATAGAAGATGAAGATTGAAATAGGGAATATATTCATTGAAGAAGGAAGAGGGCGACACTCTTATCTGTAAAAATCGATTCTTGTCTTGAGATGAACCGTTGTCCCCTTCTCCGATCTCAGGGCCATTCTTCATTACTTTATAATTTAATTTGTCAATTACTCAAAAATTTGATGTTTTATTTTTATATAATTTAATTTGTCAATTACTTCAAAAATTTGATGTTTTATTTTTATATACTCATCCGGTCCTAAATATAAGATCTTTTTTGTAGTACAAAAAGGTTTTATATTTAAAACTGAAAAGTACATTATTACATATTTATGTAAGATTATTTTTTTCTAATTATTATATTAGTAGTATGACTAAACAGTCTAACCTATCTAATCATCTGAACCATAACCAGCTAATCTTTTCGATTTGATGTTCAGTTCGGCTTTTAAAACATTACTTGTAACGGAATATGATATGTGTGTGAGATGGAAAATTTGTTAAGAATTTCATGATATTTTTCAAAATCTTTCAAAACAAAACACATTATCTTTTCAAAAATATCCCTATTTAGTTAGGGGCATACTTAAAAAAGACAATTTTTTAGATTTTGGTCCTTTTTTTTTTATGCAATTCCTTATTATAGTTACAAATTTAATTTTAAAATCATGAAATTAAAAGTTACATTTCAAATTAGTTTGATTTCAAATTTTTAGTCAGTAGACATATACATGTATGTTTCATTATTTTCTTACTTTTGAATAATATGCTGCAGACCTGTAGTAAAAACTTAAGATTAAACCACAGTTCATATTCTAGAAGAAAATGAATGATTTTAATAAAATTCAAGGGTGTAAATGTGATTTGGACGGACTCTTGAAGCATTTGGAGTGGTTGATAGAAGAAAATATTTCTGCAAGTATTTATACTTTTTTTTTTAATTTAATGCATATGCTTTCTTTCTCTTTTTTATTAAATTATTTAATTTTGCTCTGTTGAAACCGTTAAGTTTTATAACTTTGTTATGTACTGACAATGCCAACAAAGCAAGATTGAATGATTTAATAAAAGAACGAAAAAAAACATAGGTATCAAATGGAATATTGAAGGAAAACAGAGGCATCTGCAAAAAGGTTTTCTCAAGGTTGATAAATACAACAAAAGACATAGAATTCATGAATAATAAGCATGCCGATTCATCCAAAAAAAAAAAAGAAGGCATGCCGGGAAACTTATGCTATATTTTAAAATAAAATAGTAATAATAACTATTGAATGTTCAATTTATATTTCAACTGTTCAAAAAAATGTGCACTAACTTCTTTCTATTATGGTGGTGCAGGAGACCAAGTCTGTACAAAACTCCATATTCTAAAACTCCCATAATCTATAAGGAAAAGCTCCTTACTGATGTTTAGGTATTACCACTATCAAGTTTTTCCAAGCCTCAGGTGTGGATTATGGGGAAGCAGAGAAGTGATTGAGTCGCACATAGCACTCATCTAAACGGCATTTATGCAGCTGAAATGCAGGATTCACCCATGCTCCACAGCTGCACTGCATACCTGCCCATTTGAAGTAACCCAAACGAGCATTGCATCCCAAACAGAAAAGTTTTTCCTCTACATGGCCCTCATTAACTGCCAAGTGAAGCAATACTCATACAGAGTTAGTGTGAAGAATGAAGAGGAAAATCTTATGGCAACTGGATAATATATTGATTGAAATTTACAAAAACCTGTTTGCATCCACTTCATGGGCTCGACAAATACCGAGGTACAGTCCACTGGTTGCTTTTCTGTGTTCTCATTTCTCTTCTTCCATTTAAAACTCGCTTCTCCTTTTCCATGCTTATGGGAAACAATGTTATCATCTGAAGCTACAATTCTTCGGCATTTCTTACGCCGGTAAATAAGGTGAGCCTTTAATGTGGTCTTCGACTCAGAGCTAACAGTTCCAGCTCTTTGGATTCACTGATCAGTGATGTAAATGTTTAATATTCTGCAAGTTTAAAAGCATATGAGAAGACAACATGGAACCTAATATAATTGTCCAATAGCCATTCATCCAGGCTTGGTTAAATAAATGAAGTTGAAAAGAAATAAGAGGTGAAAGAACACAGAACAAATTAACATGTAGTGTCACACAAAAATTTCTCTGGATATAAAGACGGTGGTTCCTTCTTGGTTCATGCCCATTAATAGTAGGGAAACTTAATATGGAGCTGTAAGAAAGGAACGCAATTAACAAAAAGTCCTGCAACAAATAAGTAGCATGTAATGACAAGATTTGGTGTAGCAACACGTCTACGCTACTCACTTGTTATTAAAACAAGACCATACCCATTAATAATATAAAGTTCTTTGTCCACTTGACGTTAAACTTCTTGAGTAACCCGTCGTTCATTATGTTTTAATTTTACGCCCATGTCAAAAATACTTTTACTCTAATGAACAAGGATGTAATCAGTATTCAGGATGATGCCAGTAACAAGAATTAGCACACACTAACATTGATCAGCCAATCTTTGTCACTTTAGACACAAGTAGCAGCAGATGTGAACTAGGCGTGACAATATTGAAAGTTGCAGAGACAATGAATTTTCATGCAGCAACCAAAGCAAATTATTAAAAACCACACACACACACACACACGTGCTCCTCTACCAGAATACTTAAATCTGTCGAGTTAGCAACGTGGGGGTCATGAAACCAACGTAGTTTTAGAAGCATCACATCTTCATTATTTGAGATCATATGCTTTGTTAGAGAACCATCCGATCCCACTAGACGGGCTGTTAACATATTGAATATCTTTTGATGTCTCTAACTTACTCGTATTTTCTTTTGTTGTAATTAGCTGATGATGCCCAGGTTTTTTGGTTTGCATGCCCTTTGTAATTTCATTTTTTGATGGAATTTTCCCTTTTCTCTGGAAAAAGAAGCTTTCTCCATCAGACTGAGATAGGGAGTATTAGTTACCTAAAATCAAGTACACCTAAAACATGGTGCCATGTAGGCAAGACTAATGTCTCCAAGGCAGAAGTTTATTCAGACCGTCACTGTAGTTTAGCCTTTCATGAACAGGCCTGTCATCTCATCTTCTACCCCTTCTCTCTCACAAGCCACGAGTCCGAACACACAAAGACAAGACATATGACCATTCTCATTCTTCATATTACGCACATAGAAGCTCTGAATTGAACAAATCTAATGGTAGTTATACTCACCAATTTTACCCCCTCCCCCCCCCAAAAAAAGGAGACGAATTCTTGGTGGAGTTCTCACAAATATTGATATGTAATAAATATCACTACATAGCCAATGACAACCCTATTGTAAATTATCTTACGCTGGAAAGCACAAGTTACATGCAAAGTGGTTATTTAGCTAATACATGACCCTTGAGAGAAAATTCCAGACAAGCCAACAAGAAGTTCATTCCAGACGACGCAACAGGAAGTTAATATGAACACATTATGCATAGGGTAAATCAGGACTCGCAAAATTGTATTGTTCAACTATGTTTGTTGCCCTAACATTGTTTCCTATATAAATTATAGTCACAAAACCAGACTAACACATAAACATTATTGCCTCCTTCAATTTGTTTTTTTCCGTGAATGCTTGGTTTCATGTTATTAGCAATCCCCAGCTTAATTTGATAGCAGAACGCAGAAGTTTCTAAACAAAGACAAGACGATTAAAAAGAAGAGGAAGAGAATGACCAGCGGCAGCATAATCCCCAGTTTGAACACCGCCGATGCAACGCTAATGCCTGGTATCCTGTATGTTTTAGTCTGGAACGTGAAGTCTCTTGGAATTCATATAGTGCTTGTATAGTTTGACAAGCTTGGACAAGGTCCAGACAAGATGTTTGTATGGTTTGGCAAGCTTGGACGAGGTCCAGACAAGTGTTAACATGTGTGGGCAAGGTGCTTGTGTAGTTTGACAAGTTTAGATAAGATTTGGGCAAGGCCGTCGGGGGTGCACTGGACACCACGCAACATGCGGCGCTTTTCCAGCCACCAAATCCTACCTCCGACTGAGCCATTTCTAGGTGGATAGGCTGTTAAACAAAAAAGAGAACTCTTCCTCAGGCCCCCGCTAACTTCTCTAGACTCCCTAACGTTGTCGTCAGCCACAACATCCCGGTTCAAGAATTTTAATATGATTCCCTTTCAAAGTACACACACTGCACGCTATCAAAAATTCTTGCAAATTGGTTTCTTGAAGATCAATCAAGGAAAAACCAATTACTATGGTAAAAAGCTTGAATACAAGGTTAGTTCTATGTTCTACATTGTATATTACTTTGGTTTCTTGAATTTTGTGGTTGAAAATTATTGATTCCCTTAAGGGGAGGTACTGGTCGAAATTTGTTATACAGCAAATGGGATAAGGCTTAGTCGGGACAGCCCAACCCATCCAACAATCTCAACAACCTCAAGAGAAAATTGTTGAGAGGGTACAACCTACTACAGAACCTGACACATTGCAGCAATGGATAGTGAAGTTGGGGAAACACCACCCTTCAACTTTTGAGGGAACCTTTGACGTGCATGTGGTTGAAGACTAGATAACTCAACTAGAGAAGATCTTGAATATCCTGGAATGCTCATATAAAAGGAAGGCTCAAAAAGAAACTTTGTGAAACATTTAGAAATATTATCATAATTATATAAGCATCCTAAATCACATGAAATTAACCATGATAGAAAAGAGTTAAACCAAACCATATATATCTCTATCATAGTTAAAAGAGCTTTTCTAAATTAATTGCGTGCAATTTGAAATTCACAATGAATAGGGCTTTGAGTATTATGAAACCCATAATGTTCTTTTTCAACCATAAGTCCATAACACAACATTACTGAGCCATTCACAGTTTCATAGTCTGAATTAGTTTATACTTACACATGCATGGTTTAATCTTTAAGAGAAACATATGACTACTGGCAAGATCAACCAGGTAGCAATCCTTCAAAGACGTCGTGACGTTGCCAGCAAACCGCTGAGGCACCTAATTATTTTCTGCCAAAGCCTGATACATTCTTATTAAAACACCTTTATTTTTTACCAAATAACCATCCAATTAGAGGTAAATGGAATCACATTTGAGTACGATGGCATCAGTGATATGAGTAAGATCTGGTTGATACTTCTTTAGTTGGGAAACATGGAAGACGTCATATATCTAATTCAGATTAGGGGGTAGGGCCAATTTATAAGCTACTGGTTTAACTTTTAACAAAATTTGGAAGGATCTTCGGCGTTAACTATTTCGCCTTAGGGGTTTGACCCATTCCAGTGGTTTGAATTTCCAGTAAAATACCTCTTAGGGGTATAACTGAACTTTATATTTTATTAAAGCTACTCCACTAGCCTTTTGGGGATGGAGCTAATTTTATAAACTTCTTTAACCTCTTAATATTTTCTATTTTTTATGCATATTTTCAGACGTCCTTTGTGAAGAAAAATAACGAAAAACCCCTAAGGCAACATAAATAGAATTTATAAGATTATGAGCCGGTAAAAAATATACTGTTTGAGGTAATTATTTGAGATAGTAAAAGATCTCAAAAATTTACACAAAAATAAGATTAAATAGTTAAAAAGTTGTCCTTTACAGCTCTTTATGCAAAGCCCGTGAACTTCTTAGATTAGGCTGACCACAAATGACAGGTACTTATGGGCATGTTTGGATCTTTGGTCTGGGGCTACTGAAAGAAGAAAGCCCAATTAATCAGCAGACATAAAGAGCCTCACTTCGCTGTGTTGTTTTTTTTTTCTCAAAATGTCGCACAGGTTTTCCTTTGCCGTTGGAGTCTTCGTTCTCACATACGGAGGAAAGAGCATTGCTTCCATGAAATGGCGGGAAAAAGGATCTGGAACAATGCTCTCTTTACCAGGTCATTTCAAGCGATTGCCAACGTAGAAGAACTTGATTAAACCCTAGCTACGAATTGAACAGCTGTACGTTGCCGAGTTTGCCATCACCGCCCTGGAACAGGTGAGCCTTTTTTGCTGATTACTTTATTCATTTCCATAGAGCTGATTTTGGTTTTTACCGTGAAAGGATTTGGGAACACTTCATAATGTCCGCAAATTAAGAAATGGGTGTAATGCATTGATCAATAACCTGGTGTGTGGGGGGGATTCCTAAGGGGGGGAAATTCCTTTAATTTTGAATCGTACACTGCAAAACTAATGCGTGAAAATTTTCAAACCATAAGAAAATGATCTAGAGTTAGGTTGGCAATATTTCTTAGATTAATATATACACACACACACACACATGGCATAGATATCTTATATCTAAAAGGCTAATTTTGAAAACCGCATGTTCCATGAGGCAAGTTTTTTTTCCCCTTTTGGATACCCGTTGGCAAGAGAGAAAAAAAAAAGATAAAGGCTTTTTGGATACAAAATGGCTCATGAGATGATGCACTACTTCATGTACATGGCAGGTCGATCGGTCAATGTAAATTCATGATAGATCATGCTTGTTTCTAACAAATATTATTTCATTTTGATACATCTTACGCTAAAATCGAACTGTCTCTCGTACTATGCTGTGAAGATCTCTGAGGCGTCAACATGTCCTTGAAGCATCTCCACTACTCTGCCCATTGAGGGGCGATCACTTGGGCTCAGCTGTATGCAAGTAAAAGCAACTGTAATCATTTTCTGGGCTATCTTCTTCTCTTCTTCTGTGGCATTGCTTTTAAATATTGTTTCTTCAAACTGATCATGAACCCATTTCGCAAAGTAAGTCTGCCATGAATTCTGCACAACATCATAGTTCTTTCTTCTTCCTGCCATTTCCATCAGCATCATCCCAAAACTATAAACATCAGCCTTGTGTGAGATGCCTCCAATGTTTTTGTACAACAATTCAGGAGCCATGTATCCCATTGTGCCTCTAGCTGCAGTTAGAGACACAATACTTTTATCTGTTGGATATAGTTTTGCCAATCCAAAGTCTGAAATCTTGGGAGAAAAATTCTCATCAAGAAGAATATTGTGAGGTTTGATATCAAAGTGTAGGATTTGCTTGTCGCAACCTTGATGTAGGTACTCAATCCCACGAGCCACCCCTAAAGAAATCTCATTGATCTTCTCATAATTTATTGATGATTTTTCATGCTGAGAAAGTATGTATTTATCTAAAGATCCGTTTGGCATGAACTCATAAACAAGAGCTTGCTTTCTTCTCTCTGCACAAAATCCTATCAATTGCACCACATTTACATGACGAATAGTTCCAATGGTGGAAACTTCATTGATGAAATCATGCCCATCTGTTGTTGACTTGCCTAATAGCTTAACAGCCACATCACGCTTGCTTCGAAGCTTTCCTTTATATACAGAACCATAACCCCCTTCTCCTAACTTATGCTTGAAATTTTTGGTCATTCTTCTTATGTCAGAGTAAGAGTATTTGATAGGCACTAAATTGCTGTGACTTCGTAGGAAGTCCTCAATGTCATCGTACTCAGATAAATGCCTCCTTCTCATTTTATATATTAGAAACCCCACAAAAATTGGGAATCCAAAAGCAAATTTTGCTGCAAACCACAAGGCAACTGCGGGCAAAAAAAGAAAAAAAAAATTAAATGAAAAGAAAATGACGCAACATAAAACAAAATTTCCAGAGAATTTCAATTAATTTCACTTGCATAAATGTCAGCGTTGTCCAATGCTTTCCCCTCCCAAACATTGAAAGGGAAATTTCTTACTAATGGTAGTAAATGTTTAAACAATTTCATGAAGGGTTAGGCACTTTCTGATCCCTAACTCGTTTTTCTTTATTCTTGTGTGTCTTTTACTTTTTGGTTGTTAACGTCTGGCTGAGTAACTACATCCATCATAATTGAAGTTATATCTTGAATATGGTTGGGGTTTCCTAAAGAAGTAGTTCTCGTCGTTGATATACTTTGTTTAGGTACCTTGAAGTTGGTATATGCATGGAACTCTTTGTGGGGGTCCCTAAAATGAGGACTTCCCATTAAATTTTTATGCTGTGGCTGGGGGTGCCAAAGGATAATTTCTATTACTAACTGCATGTTAGATAGAATTGGATTTAAGCTATAGATCACTTATTGGCAATCCTAAAATGGGGCAATTCCTACCTATCAATAGGATTCGTTCCCAGCAGAAAGGGGATTTGTGGTCGCTTAAGCAAGAAATCTTGAGTTCAAATCCATGTAAAAGTTAAAAAACGTCTTTGGATGAGCTACTCTTGATTGAGCTTGACAGTACTCTAATCTGACCCGGTCAAATAACCACGTGAAAAAATGGGCAATTCCTATTGATTCGTATACGAATGTACAGTTGAGATTCTCAAAAGGGATAATTTGCTGTGCAATTGCTATTACGTAGGTAGTGTAAATAGGAGTGAAAAAATTAGCTAGAAAGATGATTGCGTGTTAATTGAGAGATACTGAGTTTATAAATAGGATATATGCCTACTTTGTATTCATATTATGATTTGTAAACATCAGTGAAGTTACTCAGAGTGCATCTCTCAGTTTCTCTGTTTCGCTATTACTTTTCCCTCTCCATTTGTTTCTGTTCGTCTCTCAACTCTCTCTCCTTCCCTCTCTTTCCTCCTTTCTCCTGTTAGAGTTGCAAAGTCTCGTCAGTTCCCCATTTATATACCTGCAGTTGTGCTTTAGTAAAACCATAATTTACTTTTGAATGTTAAATGCAAGTGATGAATTGCATTCTCTATCTGGTATCAAACAATTTGGAATAGATAAATGGTCAGAAGAAAAACTTAAGGAATAAAGAGATCTTACATTGATAAAAATTTTGCAGGCATGTGAATTTTTGGTCATTAATTATAAGAGAAAGCTTTGGTCAGGGGTTTAGACTATATGGCAATTTTAATACAAGTACATGCGGAGTCAGAGCCTGATCATAATCTGTCAACCATCTCAACAGCCAGTAACGTTATTACAATCTAAAATTAATACCACAGTCCACAGGATCAATGACAATAGGGATATAATAAAAAGGAGAGGAAATATAGCTGTAACTGAGGAAATTATGAGTTCCTGATAGAAAGGGGAAACTACATGGACTTACTGGAAATTGGTGAGATTACATGGATTGAGGGGTTAATTTAAAACTAAAAGATTTATAAATAGAATGACTGAGACCTGAATTAGGTAGTGATCACAGCATAAGAGTAAGAATGCATTGCATCCTAAATAAACTAGATTCATACGTTTGTATTTATATGTCTAACTGATAAGACTTGTCTTTTTAATGTCCTTGTAAGATGAGCACCTTAAAAATTTGTTTCTTGGATCTTAAAGTAGTTACTTACTCCTTCTTGTTCCTAATATAAGAGCTTAAACATTCTCTGTTTGTTTTACCAGAAAGGAAAACTTTTTTTATCCACACCACAATTGGTCGGTTCACAAAGTTTCGACCATCTATCGAAGCCTAACTCACAAGTACCTCCCACCTCCTCTCATAAAGGAGGTTATGGGTTCTATATTACATGTTAAAAGAGGGATAGATGCGATGGGTGTGTGGTTCCCTCCCCTATGACAGAGAGAGGTGTGCGTTAAATTGCCTAAACAAATGGGGGGGGGGGGAGAACTAGAAAATTCTCTGGCAAGGAGAAAACTTTGATTGGCACATACCTGTAATCGAGTAATACAAAGAGGATTCTGCATTGTCAAAATTCAGATTAAAAATATAATTAATTTCAGTATGACAACGATGACAATAATTACTTTTCTTCATTAGAATACGGAGATAACTATCCGCGAAGCTCACCCATTAACATTGCAGAAATAGGATGTCCTGCATCCTGATGACAGAGAATCATATTAGTGGCATTTTCTAGCCAGCAATTAGGTTCCCCTCCGTTCGCCACTCCACAGCGATCAGCACGCCATTTGATGTGAATCCCCTTTACCACTTCACTCTCAAGTTTCTGATATGAGCATTTCTCATTACATGTCATCGGTCCCCATGGCACCATTTTCACCATCAAATCTATTTTGCAGGACTCTCCCACATCAGATGCCCTTGGATAATGCTTCAGCATATAAGAATATTGCGCTTCTGGCTCTTCAGCAGAACAAAGCGCCACAATATTCTCATTCAGAGGAGAGAGAACTGGATTTTTGCAGCTGACAAACACTACTTCACCCACAGAAAAACGATAATTTTTATCGCTCAGTTCCATCTCTTTTGCTGATGAGAAAACGTGGGTGAAGTTGTCGTATGTACGAGTGATAGCGGAGCAGTTGTTGATGTCATTTCCAGCAGTGATGGATTGGAGAGTGGTGGTAGAGTTAGTGGCATAAATGGCCTCTACTAGCTGCCTCCCATAGTTCAGATATAACACGCTTTTGTTCTTGTCACAGACTAGTTCGTAACTCGGATCGCTGATCACTTTGCTATTGCGATTATAGAAATATCTATACCTAAGATGTTGCACACGAGCAAAATCTGGTTTTGGTGAGAAACCAAACACTAGGAAATAAAAAGAAATAAGAAGGGTAAGGAAGATGACGGTTTGCGTTATCATTGTGAAGGATCTGGGAAAGGTGTCTACAAGGCGGTGATAGCTCTCAAAAGCATAGATGACGCTTCGATGATAGATCACTTTGGAGTCAATGCTATGTGCCAATTAACAATTTAAAGACGTGTGAACAAGTAGTAGTTTCTTTTTGCCCCTTTTCTTATAACCTTGAAAAGTCTAACTCGCATTGATTGCGTTCATGAATTGATCAATTTCTTGGAAGTTAATTCTATACTCCTTCCATCTTCAAATATAATTTCAATCAACTCAGACAGTTCAAGAAAGTTAGTTTATTCTTTTAATCATGCCTTAAAATTTAAAATTTTCCATTAAAATACACTTGTGATCGGTGAGTTGACATGATCTCATTTATAAGATACACCTAAAAGGATGTCTGAAAGATACACCTAAAAGGATGTCTGAAATTTTCACTCACTGTGTTTCTTATGTTTATCATTTTTTGATTTCTTCAAATTAATTTATCTAATTTATAAACTAATATATAATTTAATATTAAATAGGGATATTTTAAAGAGATTATGCCACACTTGTTATAATTAACTAATTTATCTAACTTTCTTAACCTACTTAAATCAATTAAGTAAATCTTATATTAAAGACAATAGGGGAGTAAGTGCCTAAGGTTTTAGTGCTTTTCACCAATTTTAAGTAATTTTCTGATCTACATTATTTTGTTATTTTTATCTTCAATTGTTAATGAGGCTCTTTTTAATTCATCCAACATTATACAGCATTTTTCCCCAAGTGCTTGAAGTATTTTATCATTCAATTTTGCTCCTAAAGTATTTTTTTAGGAGTTATTTTGTTTCTGTCATTAATTTTCAAAAGGTTGATACATTCCACACTATAAAATATTTTTGTCATAACTTAAAGTAATTTTTTTCGTGTAATTTTGTCTTAAATTATAGGAGGAAGAAGCTAAAGAGGAGAGGGAACATAATATAATAAATTATAATTCATGAAGTGAAGGTTTGGGAGTAAGCAATACAAAAAGTCTTGAGAATTTGTGTAAGGAATTCAATTATGAGACAACTTATTAATAGGAGTTAGGTGGCTAATTCAAAAAAAAATTATGACAGTTTGACGACAAAATTCATGGGTGCCTTCATTGTCAAAGATAACTACCAAACGACCAACCAATGAATGCCAGGGGACCTATGCTGAGGAAACAAAGACAATGAAAGGTTTGAAATTTGGTTTCATTCCCATTTTTGGTGGAAATTTTCCAGTAAATAGGAGCAATGGTTCCTCCAAAATATCAAGAGGGTGGTTGCTTCCCATTCCTATCTTTCAAACTCACACAAATTGTGTCTTAGATTTCCATCGCTGCAATTGCTGGAATAAAGATTTGTATCTGTGGAGACGTTGAACACATATCCGCAGGATTCACTAAATGTTTCGACAAAGAGTGGTAAACTAGGAAGATATGAACCTTCCAAAACGAAGGCAAAGAAGATGATTAAGATTAGGTTTATCAGTGTGAAGGATCAGAGCAGGAAGAAACAAGCAGAGGTGATGGATCGAGACAACCACATATATTTATTCCAAGTTTTGAAACATTCAGGCGGCTTGACTTAAAGAAAATAACATTTGGATGAAGCACAATATAGTTCAGGACGGCTTAACCCATTCAAACACGAGACAGCTCGACATAACGACAAAACTTATGGGTGCCTTCAGAGTCGGAGATAACTCCCAAACGACCGACCAAGAAATAAATGAAATGCATGTGCGGGCCTATACTGAGGAAGCAAAGACAATGAAAAGTTTGAAACTTGGCTTCATTCCTATTTTTCGTGGAAAGTTCCAGTAAACCGGAGCGATGGTTCCTCCAAAATACCAAGAGGCTGGTTGCTTCCCATTTTTTATTGTTCAAACTCACACAAAATTGCATCTTAGATTTCAAGTATTGGCATTGCGAACAATGAAACAGCCCAGCCGATTCGCAACCCTGTTCTTATTCTTCTGCTTCTTAAATATTTTTGCCGAACCAAACATCCACGATCCATGCAAAGTAACAAGGTGCAGCCTTGATGGACCAGACGTCCGGTTCCCCTTTAGGCTCAAAGGAAAACAGCCAGAATGGTGTGCGTATAATTCTGGCTTTGACCTTTACTGTACTGAAACAAACCAGACAGTGCTCGAGCTGCCTTTCTCAGTCAGGGTTATCATACAAGACGTAGACTATAAAAAGCAATTCTTTGCCGTGTCAGAGCCTGATGGATGCCTTGCTCATCTCAATTTATCTGCATCTCCTTTTCGTTCAAATGATTATGATGAATCAAGCCAAAATGTGTTATTCAATTGCTCAGGGACGTCTCGTAGAGATTCAGAATTTCAGCAATGGGGGAACTTTTCTTGCCTCGATGTTGCTGGCTATGAAGTTTTAGCTATACCATATTCAGCAGAAATCATAGACTATCCTCTTCTATCATGCACGAGAATTCCTGGTTATGCATCATGCCTAATTCGTTTTACTATTACAATGAGCCTATATATCTGTCTTGGCTCGAACCAGATTGCAGAAAGTGTGAAGAAGATGGAGGGCAGTGTAGATTGACAGAAAACAAAGTTGAACGTGAACCTGAATGTTTCCAAAACCCTCATACAGTTATAGTTTTTTCTCCGATTATAATACCTTCATAAAGAGAGTATAAAATCTATGTGAAGCTGATATAAAGTTTATTTTAGCAGGTCCATCAAAAAAGATAGTACTCACTGGTAAGGATTCTTCAGCCAACAGTTCATCATTTCACATATAAATTAAAGACAAAAGTTCCCAAATCAATTTAATACGTTTTTGTACATGACGCTGTATTTGCAGGTGAAATCCTAGGCCCGTTCCTGCTCATGTTTGTTGGGTTTGTTGTTTATTGGGTTACTGTAGCTAGCCTAGAGAGGCAGGGTTACAAAAAAATTAAACTGTTTTTGGAGGATTACAAAGCACTTAGGCCGGCTAGATACTCGTATGCAGATATAAAGAGGATCACTAATCAGTTCAAGGATGAACTTGGACAAGGAGCTTACGGAACTGTCTTTAAAGGGAAGCTATCTAATGAGATTCTGGTGGCTATCAAGCTTCTCAACACTTCAACTGGGAATGGACAAGAGTTCATCAATGAAATGGAGACCATGTGTCAAATTCACCATGTCAATGTGGCTCGCTTGGTTGGCTACTGTGCGGATGGTTTCAAACGAGCTTTGGTTTATGAATTTTTACCCAATGGTTCATTGCAAAAATTCATAACTTCAGCTGATAGAAAGGATATTTTCCTGGGTTGGGAAAAGCTTCAAGATATTGCTTTGGGCATAGCCAAAGGAATTGAGTATCTTCATGAAGATTGTGACAAACGGATCCTCCACTTTGATATCAAACCTCACAACATTCTGTTAGATGACAAATTCACTCCAAAAATATCTAATTTCGGTTTGGCCAAACTCTGTTCTAAGGATCAAAGCATTGTGTCAATGACAACAGCTAGGGGCACTTTGGGCTATATTGCACCGGAAATATTTTCTCGGAACTTTGGCAATGTGTCTTATAAATCAGATGTTTATAGCTATGGAATGTTACTGCTTGAAATGGTTGGAGGAAGGAAAATCACAGATGTCACAGAAGAAAATGGCGAGCAAGTTTACTACCCACAATGGATTTATAATCTTCTAGAGAACAATGAAGACATACAAATCCATGTGGAAGGAGAGGAGGACACTAAAATTGCAAGGAAGCTATCCATTATTGGACTTTGGTGCATTCAGTGGCATCCAGCAAACCGTCCAACCATGAAAAATGTGGTTCAAATGCTGGAAGGGGACGATGAAAAGCTAATCATGCCTCCTAATCCTTTTGGTTCTTCATATGCAATTAGAACAAGAGCTGCTAATGGAGTAAGGCGATTGCAACCAGAGTTATCTACCATTTCAGAAATAGAGTGAAGTTGAGATGGTTATAATGAGCTGTGTTAGATATAAATTTGTGTTTAGCTTGGTAGTCTTTCCTTCTTGTGTATAAAGTTCAAAATAGGATCACAGATAGTTATCCATGAAAGAATTTCTAAACAATTATAAATATGTAAGTTCTACGTTTTTGCCAGTGGCTATAACCAACTTGAGAAAACTGTTGTCCAGTATTTCCTAACTACATGGTTCACTGAAGCTATATATCATAATCTAAGTTCTTTGAAGAATTATATCCTTTTGAATAAAATGGTTAGAAGAGAAACTACTGCAGAGGCCTACATATATGCGAATGGCTTCCCTATTCTGAAGCTTGGCTCACTCTTCATGAACTCATTTTTTGAAGCTTGGACTATCTATGTTGAGGAACTCAAATTATGTCAAATATAACCGAAATTCTTCTCGAAATGTATAACCACAAAGAAAGCTTAATATTTTAAATCTCTACAGAAAGGGTTGTTGAGATGTGGGAGACAATGGTAAGAGTAACAAAATAAAAATAGAAATGAGATTCACTTTTACTTTTTTATGAATTTGTATTAGAATTTTACAGTAAAGAATTTCTAAAAAAATAGTGGCCAATAAAAAATCGTTTCTTGAAGTCTTCATGGACTTTATGAGAGTTTTATTGTAAAGAACTTTTAAGACAGAATATAGTCGCTTTCCAACTTTTGAAAATTTTCCTAATTCAATTCTATACAATTTATATAAAGCTCGACTAGGACAGATTTTAGGTGGCTGCCACTCAGGCATTGATGATTAAAGATATTATTAATAACAGTTGACTTGGAGTCAATGCCTTGTGCAATTCCACTACCATCACGCATTAATAAATGCCGCGAGAATTTTCAACGAAGATGAAGAGCATGTTTTGCTTCATTCTAGAACTATATATATAATTAAAGGACTATAAATTAAATAGAAACAAAAAATTGAATTTATATAATCCAACAAATATTAATTACAAGAAAACTACATTTGCAATGGTTTCTAGGAAAAATTGGTGAGAAGTAACCAAAAGTATAAGAAATTATTTAAAGATATAGGTGCAACTCATTACAACTCTTTTAATAAGTACAAAAAGAAATAGGTATTGCATATGGCTGAAGAAAAATTGCACTCATATGTTGAAGATGAGTTATGCCTCCTGAATTCAAGCCATTTTAATCAAAATCTTCTCAAATACGTAACTTTTCAGCAAATTTTGCTTGCTTCTATTTAATTTCTCATTTTTATTAAAATGAATATATATATATATATATATATATTATACTTCTGAAATTTGTTTAGTCAGATTATACTATTCCACATATTGTCGGCAAGAATTGATGTTCCGGTAACGATTGATTGGATGGAACCATAAGAAGATGGAAATTAATTTTTTTAAAAAGCCAAATTATTATATTGACTCCAGGTCAACCACAATTGATGTGCTTCCCTACCACTGGATTCATTATTGGCGACAAACTTTCAACAAAGTGATAAGAAAGATGGACCAAGCAGTTTCTAGGAAAGAGTGACAGTGATTATATATGTAATATTAAATTTGAAACTTAGTTTTATCTTTCCTAACTCGTTTTTTCCATTCAAATCCACTGGATTCCTTATATCATCATGCAAGTTGTATAAACTACAAATTAGAATTCCACCAAGCAGCAAATTCTTTTTAAAAATAAATAACTGTAGAGAAAACTTGTTAATTTAAATTTCCATATACTGAAGAAATAGCTATGTCATAAAAGAGCATGTAAAAACGTGGCAACATAAAAATTTCATTATTTACCAGGACAACAGCTTTCTTCCAACAATAACCTACATGTAATCCAATAAATCAGAGTATTTCAGAAAACATTAAAGATACTGACCATAATACTAGTTTTACTTATTTGCAAGTAGCTTAATAGAAACGCGAACTATCAGTAACAACAACATTTTCTTCTGAAATCTCTCTCCAAGTTACATAAATTTAGGGAGGAAGAGCCTCTTGAAGCTCCATTTCTCCCTCAAGCATCTCTAACACATTCTTCATCGAGGGTCGATCATTAGGATACATCTGTATGCAATGTGAAGCTATTATGATCATCTTCTTTGCAATTCCTCTTTCCTCATCTGAGATATTGCTCCCCTCTATTGATTCCTCAAATTGATCATAAACCCATTTAGCAAAATAGGTCTGCCAGGAATGCTCAATGACATTTGAGTTCTTCCTTCTGCCAGCCATTTCCATCAGTAGCATCCCAAAACTATAAACATCAGCTTTGTGTGATATTCCTCCAATGTTCTTGTACAAGAATTCAGGAGCCATGTATCCAAATGTTCCTCTTGCATTTGTCAGAGACACAATACTATTATCTAATGGATACAACTTAGCTAATCCGAAATCCGAAATCTTTGGATTAAAATTTTCATCAAGAAGGATATTGTGAGGTTTGATATCAAAGTGTAGAATTTGCATATCACATCCTCGATGTAAATACTCAATTCCTCGAGCAATCCCAAGAGAAATGTTAAATATTTTCTTGTAATTGAGGGGCGTGTTGCTTTGTCTCTCCAAGAATATGTACTTGTCAAGTGATCCATTAGGCATAAATTCATAAACAAGAGCTCGCTTACTTCTTTCAGTGCAGAATCCAATCAGCTGCACCACATTGACATGATGAATCCTGCCAATAGTGGCAACTTCACTAATGAAATCTTGTGCATTATTGGCTTTGGACTTTGTCAGTAACTTGACGGCTACATCACGATTGCTTCGAAGCTTACCTTTATACACATAACCATAGCCTCCTTCACCCAACTTGTGTTTGAAGCCACTGGTCATTTTCTTGATCTCTGAGTAAGAGTACTTGATGGGCATCAGGTTACTGTTATTTCGGAGGAAGTCCTCAACATTGTCATAATAAGATTGATGCCTTCTTCTCCATCGGATAATCAAGAATATTAAAGCACAAGGGGCACTCAGTACGAATTTAGCTGCATACCAGAGAGTTACTGTACACAAGATTTCAACAATAATAATCAGCATTGAATCAGTTCTTCCTATATAATATAGACTTATATTATAAACATTGAATTCCTTGTTGGGATTCCTAAAATATGGACTTCCCATTAAGATTTCAACAATAATCATCACGGATAATGAAATGAAGTATATATTGAAGCATTTTCCTGTACGCAATGAGAAACTCTGGTTCGTTTACCTGTATATATCATGCTCGCGAAGAAGGCTGCATTGTCAAAAATTCTAAAACATAATTGGTTTCTATTAAATCACCTGAGAGTAAATATCCTTGTTACTTTATTTTCTTTCATAGATTAACTATATTCCATGAAAACTATATCCATGAAGCTCACCGAAAATAAGGTTCACAAGACAAATTGCCGCACCGTAGTCTTGGGAAGGACAAAGAACCATATTAGTGGCATTTTCAAACCAACAGTCAGGCTGCGGCCCTGCGTCCCACACTCCACAACGATTTGGGCGCCATCTGACCTCAATCCCTTTTACCTCTTGCCTCTGAACTTTCGGATATGAACAACTCTCATTACACGCCATTGGTCCCCATGGCACCACCTTCACTATCAAATCTATTCTGCATGACTCTGGCACTCCAGAGATACTTGAGGAATACCACGTCAGCACAAAAGGATGAAGCGTTTCGGGCGCTTCGTTAGTACAAAGCGCCACTAAACCCGGATAGCGATCAGGAGGGAGTGGATTTTGGCAGCCGACAAACACTAATCCTCCCACATAATAATTGAAGTGGTTATTCTTGGAGTCGAGTTCTGTCTCTTTGGCTGTGAAAGCTTGGCTGAAGTTATTGTATGCGAGGGATTGACGAGAGATCGCTGGGCAATTGTTGATGTCAAGTCCAGCGGTGATGGATTGGAGAGCAGTGGTGGAGTTAGTGGCATAAATGGCCTCTATTAAATGCCTCCCATAGTTTACATACAACACACTTCGGTTATTCTCACACACTAGTTCGTAACTTGGATCGCTGCAATTGCCTTTATCATGATATCTATCTGTTGGGACGTTGAACACTTGTCCGCAGGATTCACTAAATAAATATCCGGTATGGAAAACTCCCATAAAATTTGAAACTAGAGCAAAGGCTGCAAGGAAGATGATTATGGAGGCTTCACTTATCATTGTGAAGTACTGTCAGAGAAGGAAGAAGATAAGCAAGCTACTTTACAAGCGGAGGTGCTGGCTAGCTTGATCCATACATCCCCTGTCTTCAAAACAAAACAAGTGATGGATGCCTATGATGATAACTACCAATGATATCATGACCAAAAAAACAAAAAAGAAACTACTAATGATATCGATTTCCCTTCTTGCGTGAAGTTCAAGTAAAAATGTAGATGAGAAGGTCGCAAGAATTGTATAATAAAAAATAATTACAAAATAAGAGTTTTAGTCCAAGTTCTGAGAATTTGTTTTATTTTTCCGAGTCTCTCTGAATTTTATAAGACTTTTATATGATTTTTTTTGGAAAAAAAAAATGTAGTGTGAATCCAGATTTTGAAAGTTCGCTCAACTCGATGCAATACCCAAGTGGGTTGACCCTGACTCATGAGTTTAGGTGACTTTGAAAAGTCATCCTGCCATAGTGCCATTGATAATTACAAAAATAAATGATGGTTGACTTGGACTCAATGCCTTATCCTGATCCTCATCCACTAACACAGCACTTTAATTAAATGAGGATTTTTTTAATTCCAGATCCATAAAATGAATATAGCTTACGTCAAAACAAATACTTAAATCGAATTAATTGAACTAAACAATTATTAAATATAAACAAACTAAATTTATAATTACCTAAATTTATGAACTCATGTCGTAAATTTATATACATAAAAAAATATTATATATGGATAGAATACTATCAATTAACATCGTATTTCCTAGCTAGTTGCACTTCGCATTCTTAATATAACTTAGACTTCGAAAAATCAAACGGAGGATTTTGATTGGGTGAACAGTTCAAATTTTGTCTAGAGAATTACTCCTGTGGTGCTTGCTTTAGGACTTAATTGAAGAGTTAATATTAGTACCATTTATAAGACTTATTTTTATCAGTTTTTTCTAAATTAACCCTATTGATATTTTTTTCAATAATCATCAAGTAGGAGAGGGAGGGAGGAAATTAAGAAAGACGCTAAGGGTATTTAAAAAAAATCATATTAACTGAATTAACTAACATCGTTAATCTATTCAAATTAGAACTGGAGGAATACTATTTTGGAGTAATCGTGAATTTCCAGATTGGACCAAAAGAAAAATGAAAGTTTATAAAAGCCAAATCATTGACTCCAAGTCAACCAAAATTGATGTACTACCTTTGGTCCTTGATATAAAAGTTTGTTAATTAATTTAAGTAGATTAAAGAATTTTGTTAAATTAGTTTATTGTAATAAATAGGTATTATTTTTTTTAAAATATCCTTACTAATAAAGTATTATTTGATGAAACATTTGACATATGCAATTACGACAAAAACTATCTTAAAAAAAATATAAATATGAGAGACAAAATAAATTGAGATCTTATATTTAAAATTAAACTAAAAGTCAAACTAATTTTTATATTAAGCACCGGAGGTAGTATATTAAGACCGCTTATTATTAAGAACAAATTTTCAACAAAATGACAAGAAAAGTACTCCATGAAGCTTCCAAGGAAAAGAGGGCAATAAAAAAATCGCCCCCACCATATTGACTAAATTCTAAACCTCAAATCTTAAATGACATTGTATTTTTTAAGAGAAGGTAATAATTTTTCCTATCTCTCATTTTATTATGGTCCCATTCCATCAACCATCCCATCACTATCAATCAATGCAGGGAGTTTCCTCAACACGAAGGAAGATATATAAGCTGTAACCATGACTAGCGAGCTTTGTTATCAATCTTCTATGGTACATAAATTTCTGGAGATCAAGTGACATAAATGTTTCGCTGAAAAATTCGTTACTTCAGCTAACGTAACATACCCGTTTTCTTGGCCAAGAAACCAATCACATGAATATTGAAAATAGTGACAAGCCAATTTTTCAACTTAATATGTATCAAACTTTATAACATTTTCAGATAATTACCACAAACACAGTCTAAGCCGATGAGCTATACAGCAACAACTTAAGCGCACTGATATTATTATTGAAGAAAGTCATGAAAACCTGTCATCTCAATTAAAAATGTAGAAGTCAAAATTGTTCAATAAATTTTGTGTTTGTACGTATCTAGCTATTTGCTAGCTGTAAAGCTTAGCTAGTCAAGGGTTAAATGCAAAAAATACTATAAGGAGATGTTCAAAATACTAACTCTGCATTAAACTATTATTAAAGATTTACAAAGCTCATTCTGAATTCAAATTCTTCCAATTATATATCAACAATTCAACATCCCCTTTTGGAATCCCTTTCCAAGTTATAGAGGGTTGGTACGGTGGAAAAGCCACTTGGAGGTCAATTTCTCCCTCGAGCATCTCTATCACTTTCTTCATTGAGGGTGGATCACTAGGATTCATTTGTATGCAATGTGAAGCTATAACAATCATCTTCATCGCAATTTCCCTTTCCTCTCCGGTGGTACCACTCACTTCTATGGATTCTTCAAATTGGTCATAAACCCATTTGGCAAAATGGGTTTGCCAAGAATGCTCAATAACATTCAAGTTCTTCCTCCTACCTGCCATTTCCATGAACAGCATCCCAATACTATAAACATCAGCTTTATGTGATATCCCTCCAATGTTCTTGTAAAATAATTCAGGTGCCTTGTATCCCAGTGTTCCTCTTGCATTAGTTAGAGATACAATGCTATCATCTAAGGAATACAACTTTGACAATCCAAAATCAGAAACTTTTTTATCGAAATTTTCATCAAGAAGGATATTGTGAGGTTTAATGTCAAGATGTAATATCTGCATGTCACATTCCCCCGTAAATACTCAATTCCACGAGCAATCCCAAGATAAATATTAAATATTTTCTCATAACTAAGTGATGAATTCCCCTTTCTCTCCTAGAATATATACTTGTCAAGAGACCCATAAGACATAAAATACACAAGACCTCGCTTGTTTCTTTGAACACAAAGTCCAATAATTAAGTTGAACCACATTCGCATGATGAATCCTGCCAATAGTAGCAACTTCACTAATAAAATCTTGTCCATTGGATTTGAACTTGCTTAGTACCTTGACAGCTACATCACGTTTGCTTTGAAGCTTTCCTTGGAAGACATGACCATAGCGTCCTTCACCTAACTTGTGTTTGAAGCCATTAGTCAATTTGTTGATCTCTGAGTAGGAGTGCTTCATGGGCATTAGGTTACTATTATTTTGAAGGAATTCCTCAACATTGTCATAAACAGAGAATAGGAAAAATATCTAACTGATGCTCTTTTTCTGTAACTGTTATTGGTTTCGCTCTATAACTAACTAGGGCAAGAAATTTAATAGTGTGACAAATGAAATTGAAGGACAAGGAGAAAATTAAACCTTGAATAATCGTCGCAGTCTCAATAGCAAAACCTGCACTGTCAAGATTCAGAAGTTTCGACCAGACCAATCATGAAAACAATTGTTTCAATTTTTCTTTTCTTCTCAAGAATACCATGATAATTAGCTATATCTGTGCCGTTCATCACCTCAAAGCATTCTAAGACCCAGCAGCGGACGATGACAAAGAACCATATTAGTGGCATTTTCAAGCAGTTACCTTTCTCTTCTTCCCACTCGCCACAACGATTTGGTTGCAATCTGATCTCAATCCCCTGTACCTCTTGGCTCTGAACTTGTGAATAAAAATAGAGTTAACTGGACTTTGGCAGCTAACAAACAGTAATCCGCCCACATGATAATGGTAATTTTTGGTGCTTAGTGAAACGTCCGTCATTTAATGTATATTTAGAAGCGCTATGATCCAGCAAATCATGAATTAAGCTTATATATTGAAAACTTCTATTTTTATTTTTGGGTTACCATTCATGTAGTAAATTTCAGATTTTTACCTAACTTTAAAAATTCATAACTAATTATAAAAAAACCGCATTGAAGTGATTCAAGTCTCAAATTAAAACTCCTTTGACTCTCTACAGGGAAAAATATTCATTGCGTTATTTACTTGCTCATTTATTATATTTGACTTTCGAGACTTCACTACAGCCTCTAACTTCCTTGTCTCTTGGTCGCAAAAAACTCTCTCTTTGCAATTTGACTTTTAAGAATAATTCTATTCTTTCAAAAAAATTTCTGGGACTCTTGCCAAAAGGAGTTTGGTAACCTACTCATTTCAGACTATTTCTTGCATTTCTATGCTTAAAAGTTGGGATGTTACACTTAGTTATCTTGCTTTGGCTGTGAAAGCGTGGGTGAAGTTGTTGTTTTATGTGAGAGAATGGCGAGAGATGGCAGGGCAATTGTTAATACCAAGTCCAGCGGTGATGGATTGGAGAGTAGTGGTGGAGTTAGTGGCGCAGATGGCCTCTACTAAAGGACTCCCGTAGTTTAAATACAACACAGTTTTGTTGTTCTGGCAGCGTAGTCCGTAGCTGGGGTCGTAGCAATTGCGGGAATAAGAGTGTGTATTTGTGGAGACGTTGAACACAAGTCCACAGGATTCACTAAATGAATTCATAAAGAAAACTTCATTCATATAGTAGACGAGTAGAGCAAGGGCAAGGAAGATGAATATGAAAGTTGCATTTATCATCGTGAAGGATATCAAGAGAGCTAGGCAGAAACAGATTAATTTCCAAGCGGAGGTGCTGGATCCATAGTGGCGATTTTCCTTCTTGCTTGAAGTTGAAGTACAGATGTAAATGGGATTTATTTTTAGTCTTTTTCTTAATGTTCACATTAATTGTATCTATAATGAAGAATTAAGAAAAAATAGTTAGTCCATGTTTTGAGAATCTTTTTTATTTTTCTAGAATTTTAGAAGATGTTTATATGAAAAATTGGAATTAAAAGAACAGAGCGAACCCAAGTGCGAATACAATAATTAACATCCAAGTGGTTTGACTCTAATTTTGTGCGGACTTGAGTCATTCTGCATTGATAAGCAAAGAAATCAATAACAGTTGGCTTGAAGTCAATGCCTCCACTACAAAAATCTGGACTTTCAGCGACCACTTTCAGCGGCGACAAAGGGAGTCGCCGCTGAAAATATGACTTTCAGCGGCGACAATAGTTGTCGCCGCCAAAAGTCAGAGTTATGGCGGCGACTTATTATTGTCGCCGCTGTAGCTACAACTTTCAGCGGCGACAAAATTTGTCGCCGCCGAAAGTGTGCACTACGGCGGCGACAATTCAAGTCGCCGCTGAAAGTGTACACTTTCCGCGGCGACAATTTAAGTCGCCGCTGAATGTTGTTTGAGCGGCGACTAACTGTCGCCGCTGAATCTTCTTTCAGCGGCGACTCCTCCTGTCGCCACTGAATGTCATTTTTAGCGGCGACCTTTTGTCGCCGCTGAATCCTCTTTCAGCGGCGACTCCTCCTGTCGCCACTGAATGTCATTTTTAGCGGCGACCTTTTGTCGCCGCTGAATCCTCTTTCAGCGGCGACTCTTCATGTCGCCGCTGAAGCTCACTTTCAGCGGCGACAAATGTCGCCGCTGAAAGTTTTTTACATTTTTTTAATCTTTTTTTTTTGTAAAAATTTTATATTATAATCTTTTATTTGCGTAATTAAGTAACTTTGATAATTAATGTTTTTTTTTATGTATTTTTGTGTTAGAGAGAGACTAAAAGAAAGATAATATGGTGTTTGAGTGAGAAAGGAAGAGGAAGAAAGTTTGGAGTGTGTGTTTAACACACATATCCCATATCCAAATGTTTGAGAGATGGAATAGAAAAACATTATGCATGAGAGAGAAATGAGATCGAGGCATACGTGAAAAAGTATGCAAGTTTGATGGGATAAGTAATGAAATATAGAGTGTGTGTGTGTGAGAGGGTGAAAGGTGAGAGGTAGATGTAAGTATTATTGGAAGAGAGATAGTCTATATGTGTGAGAGAGAGAAGGATATTATAATTGAAAATTCACTTTCAGCGGCGACTATTTTTGTCGCCGCTGATAAGTTTCAGCCACGGCCGCTACGGCGACGACCTGGCGGCGACAAAATGTCGCCGCTGAAACTTTTCAGCGGCGACTTTGGGACTTTCAGCGGCGACTTTTGTCGCCGCTGAAGGTCGAATTTTTTGTAGTGCTCATCACAATCCTCCACCAGAACCACTCATAATGATGTGAGAATTTTATTTGATTACAGCTCCATAAAATGAATACAGATTTTGTTATCCAACAAAAAAAAAAGACTATAGATTGAATCGAAACAAATACCTAAATTGAATTAATTGAACTAAAAAATTATTAAACAGAAACAAATTAAACTAAACTTTTAATTATTTAAATTTATGAATGCATTTATTAAATTTATATAAATGAAAAATGTTATACTTTCGTGTTGGCAAAAACAAATATTTATTATACTTTCGTATGTATATTAATTATTTAAATTTAATTGAAAAAAAATCAAGAAGTTTCTGCTTCCAGTCATCAACCGTTGATGTGTTATTGATGACAAATTTTCAATGAAGTGATAAGGAAAATACTGAAGGAAGTTTTCAGGAATCGAATTTCTAAATACGTAATAGTTTTCGTTTTTCTTAATTAAAGGAAACAAATACAACACGAAAAATTAAGGCAAGAAAAGGGCAGAGAAAAATGTGTTCACAATTCTCCCTCCCCACTTTCTCTCCACCATTGGATTAGTCAATCGTTAGATTGAATATCCTATAAAAATATTATTATAATATTATACAAAAAATTATATATAAATAAATTTATACATTTAAAAATTTAACCTGAATAATTTAGAATTGCTATAAATGAATAAGTTTAAAATATTAAAATTTGATTTAAATAAGTCACAAATGTAAAATTGTATTATAATACTTTTTTTAATTTCATCCTTAGTAAATCATAATTGTTAAATTTTAAATATTTTAACTTATCTATAAATATTTTTGTTATTTAAGTTTTATGTGAGAACAAGCTTAGATTTCCCCACTGTTAGGTTGGAATGCGCGAAAGAAGCTTGTTTGACCTCTATAATCAGCACTGGAAGTTCAAGGATAAGCTTGGTGGGCCCAGATACAGTAGAAGAAATAGCAAGTTTATTCTTTTGTAATCTTCATTGCCCTTTTTCATAAGTAATCTTACATTACTAATAAAAAATTATACAAATAATTAAAATTTTACATTTTTTACTTAATTTACTAGAAGCAATATGTTCCAGGCCATAAGTGCTAAGCTGTCAAGGTAATTATAGGGTTATCACCAAGAAAGTCATAGAAAGATCAGCAAATAACAAATGATATATAATGATTTTTCTTTACAAAGCAATACTTAGGGGGTGTTTGGCAAAACTAAAACCTAAGTTTCAGAATCACTTTTCCGCAAAACGAGATAACCTCCTCCACATATTTACTTCGTAATCCGTAAAAGTACTTCTGAAACCATGGTTTGGTTTCTATCCAAACACCCCCTTAATGTGGGATTCGATCGTGGATACATTTTTTAGCTTAAAACAATGGAGGAACCTGTTTCCATGTTTGATATTTCGACTTAATATACAATTTAAAACTGGGAAAACTAAACCCTAGGTCCTTATAGTGAGATTTGAATTAGGTCCTTACATTATTTTTTCTTTTTAAGCACTCCTTATAATTTCAGCCTTTAGTCAAATTGATCCTTCCATCTTCAAAAATGTCAGAAAGACATGATGACGTTAACTTCAGTTTAACTAGCTGAAGTGGGGGACTGTTCATTGACTGTAAAATGAGGCACATGCTCCACAAGCAAGAACATCAAGGTATTCACCAAAGAGCATCTCCTTATCTATCTCCCCAAATACATCGCTGATCTCTCCCACCAGTTCATTTGAGACAGAGGCTACTTCACTCTTGTCATGCCCAGTAAATCCTTCAATGATTTCAGGTCTGTCTCATCATACATGCGTGTCAGCAAAAGAGTAGCATATGTGTATGACACATTATCAAAGCGCACTAAATTTCAAAAATTTAATCCTATGTGTTTTGGATATGGGGCATCATGCGCAAGTAGGTGCTTTGTACCCAAATCAGTGGGGGTCAACAAGAGGATGACTCTGATTGCTTTTGTGAGGTGGAAAAGATTTTAACATTGTAAGGCAATCAAAAATGCAAAACAATATTCACAATGAATATAGTAAAGTGAAAAATTAATATTTTTACCTCTACTTTTGGTAATATATTAAAAAAGACTATGCCACAGTATTATTTTATTTGCTCTGTTTTTGACCCCAAAAACAGGGACATACAGAGTTGTGGCTTGGCATTACTATAGTTGAATGTTATGAGATTCATGTAGGCTACGGAGAGACCAGTACCTCGATGCTGCTGTTAAGTTATTAGGGACCAAAATTTTTGTACTGCATATGGGTTGAAGATTTTGATTAACATTTATCTGTCTTCTTCATTTTTCCTTGTTATTTTGTTTATAAACCTTTCATATCAATATGGGTACAATTAGAATGGAAAAAATTTCCACTTTTTGATAGCCGGTGCGCAAATTTCATTGATTAAGTAATAATTTAGCCATGGTGTCAATTAGAAAATTGAAACGTTTATTCTTGTTTTGGTCTATTAATTTACCCAAAATGGATTTCTCCTATTCGGCTTTATCCCAAAAGAATGAAAAAGAAACCCGTATCTACATACAAAAGTCTGCAGTGGCAAATCTTGTTAACATTTGGGTACGTGTAGGTAAGGACTTCGGAAAACTAAAATATGTTGATTTTTCAATATCCTATTTCACCACTGGATAAGACTAGAGTGAACTAGCCTCTGTTTCAAATGAATAGATGGGAGAGATCAGCAACGTATTTGGCGAGATGGACAGCAAAATGCCCTTCAGCAAGATAGCCGATCAATGAACCATCATCCGCTTTAGCAAGTTAATGTCGTTCTGTCCTTTTGACGTTTTTGAAAACAGAAGAATCAATGTGACTAACTGCTGAAATTATAAGGAGCGCTTAAAAAGAAAAAATAGTGCAAGGACCTAATTCAAAACTCACTATAACTATAAAGACTAGGGTTTAATTTTCTTCCGTTTTTGAAAACGAAAGAGGGAAAATGAACTCAAAGTAAAAATTTTAAATTAAAGAAAAATGATAAAATTAAAATATCTCTTTATTTTTTTAATTTCACGTTATGTATCAAGAAAAAGTATATTATTAATCTCAAGTTTAGATTTATAATTTTCTAAGCAAAATTTATCATTCCTAGATAAATTATGGTTATTTTTAATTAATTCACGTGTTATTTCACATTATGTATCAAGAAAGAATGTGTTGTTATAATATCAAGTTTAAATTTGTTATTTTTTAATGAAAACTTGTCTTTACCAAATAAATTGTTTTCATGAGATAAAGCTAGAGTAAAAAAAATTAACTTTTTTTTTTTGCATTATAATGTTAAGAAATTATTATTGACCTAACAGTGGTCTATCCTTTTGCTGGCCCGTGGGATCAAATCCCATCCCAACGCTTTCCTTAAATAATTTTCCTGGCAAAAAAAAAAAAAAAAAGGCCAGCAACCACCAGGTCGCCGGCGTAATCCCCAGTGACGGGTTGAACGAATATATATTTAACAAGTTTTTTTAATTAAAATAAAATATAAACAAATCTATACTTATATATCTTCTTTATTTAGAAGAAAGGCCCAGGGGCATTTTTACCGTTTTAAATCATTCACTTACACGCAGTGATATCTTAAAGAAAGTATAATGTTTGTTCCTTATAGTTTAATTTGCTTTGAGCTCATAATGCCAGCTCATAATGCCACTAAGGTAACTCACTGTTGACATTAAAATATTATTATCTTTCATTCTTAATATAATATCTATTTAACTAATTTGGGTAGATTAAAAAAAGCAATCAAATTAGTTGTATGTTTAACATATGTGATGATTTTTCTGAAATACATTCTTAAATCATTTGGATTGAAACTACTTTTGATGCAAAGTACCTTAACATACATATGTAATCAATAGATTTGGTATAGATAAATAAGGGGGACAAAAATAATTATGATATTATATTTAGAACCAAATTTAACTTTTCCATTAACTTTTATATTAAAGACAGGAAAGGAGGTAGTAATATTTACAAGCACTATGGCAACATTTGGTAACATAGGCTCTTGTGGCACTTAAACAATACTACTCTTGTAGTCCTTAATATAAGATTTAATTAGCTAATTTGAGTAGAGTAAAAATGTGAGTTAAATTAGTTAATATAATTTGTTTTTTCTAAAACATCCTAAGCATATTTTTTGATTTTCTTACCTCTCTCTTTTACTTTATTATTATTATTGTGAAAATAACAATAAAGTTAATTTGAAAAAAAATTAATAAACATGTGAAATAAGTCAAATCTATAATATCAATATCAATTTTTCAATTAAATCATACACTAAGGACAGAAAGAGTACCAAATAAAAAAAAAATATAATCAAATAACACATGAATTTAATCAAACATCCACCATATGCGTACGCAATCCGCTACATCTGTTGGCATTATATATAGCTTACCTTGTTCCCGCTCCATGGATGCTTCCCAAATGGCTCTATTTACATTTCACACACAAAAGCAAACCCTAATTTATTCTTCCAAAAAAGGGGGGTGGGGGACACATGAAACTGAATATATATATACATGTCACATTATAGCACAAGCATGAGGGTTTTCATCACTGAACACAGACATGGCCTTTTCACTGACCATCATTGAACCAATTGGCTTCTGGTAGTACCCAAAGTCGTCTCCATTATTATACCCATGCTTGTAATAGTTGTAAGAAGAAGACGAAGAATAATAGTTGGAAACAGATGTTCTTCTTCGTCTTCCTCTTCCATTATCGTCATCGTCATTGTCATATTCATAGCTGAGGTTGTTATTATTGTTGCAGTAATGGCGGACGAAGCCGTGATATTCTGGTTCATATGGATATGGCCACAGCTCTGCCTTCTTGCCAGTCTTCCTCACAGTCTTCAGAATCTTGTTTTGATCTGCCCATCCCATCACTGTTACCTTCTGCATTCTCATGTCTATGTCGACATCATCAACTCCTGCAGACATTTTCATTGACTATTAAAAATGTAAGGATTAAACATCTTGATGATACTACTATATATATGTATAGTAATTTAGATCAGAGATTAGAAAAATGTAAGGTTCTTACCAGGTAGCTTTTGAAGGGCCTTCTTTATCTTGCGTTCACAACCTTCGCAGTCTATATTCACGCTGATCTCTACTATCTGTGTGTGTGTGTGTACAACAAAACAATAGAAGAGAAAACCAAAGGTTAGAACAAATGATAGCATTCACTGACATAATTGAATTTTGAGGCTGCACTTACATCAATAATAGTCCATCTAGAGTTTAAAGCACACGCCAAAACAAAAAAAAGGCACTGCTCTGTTTATATATACAGACACACACACGAACAGATATATACATTAAAGCACCCAAAAAAAAAATGATGATACGAAATGTATATTCTGAAATAATAACAAAAGAAATTATCAATGATACATATGTGCTATAGAGCATTATTGGTAAAATAGCTAGGTTTATACTTCGTCCACCCCATCTTATTTATAACAAGCGTATATTAGTTTTACAAAGATATCTTTTTTAATCATGTGCATTTGTAATTGCTTCTTGATTATTACGTGTAATCAATATTGATATTTTAAAGAAAAATTATAAATTTAAAAGATAAAATTGATTGAGATATTATATTTATAGTTAAAATAAATCTCTTGTCTAGAGGAGGCGGTGCAATAATTTTTATAGCTAGAAGTGACGAAATGATATTCAAATATTTCTAATAAAAAGTGAAGAAACAAAATAACAACCAGAAATATATATCTGTTATTACCGTCATGATGAAAGTTGGAATTGAAGAGAGCTTAACGCTTGGGAAGCAAATGTTTTAAGCTTCCTAGAGAACTGTATAGAAGAAATCATAAAACCATATGATCTATTTATAGGCAAAAGAGAGACAAGCCTTTATGTTGTCCTGTTGAAGCCAAGCAAAATAATAATTTGAGACAAATCTATAAGAAATAGTACTATGATGTCACACACGTGTGGTCCCCAGGAAGATTTCTTGCCCTCCAATCAATTTGCTTAATTGTGAAGTTGATGACAATGTATATGCACTCTTTATCTATAGACCTATGTTTGTTCTAGAGCCATGATGTGAAAGTGCATGGAAAATGCTTTAGATATTTGTAGGGTTCTGAGAAAATAACCGCAACAAAAAATAAACCTTGCTTAATTAATACGGCTCCGGTTTTAAATATGAGATCTATTTTGTAGTATAAATTATACTAGAAAATAAGTCTTATATTTAGAATCGGAGTAGTAGTAATAAAATTCACGATCACCAGATTATTATTTTATAATTAGGGCTTGATTAATTAATTAAGTTACCGATCGTCAATTAATCATATGGAATCTTCCAACGAAATCTTTCGAGTTTGACCTCTTAGAATTAACGGGTAGGCACCGCGTGGCGTGGGATCATTTGTTTATATGTATGAAAATTGTCGCTGTAAGTTCAATGGTGCGCGTGGTGCACGCAATTGAGGAAACTACTTTACGACTCGCTTTTATATAATATTTTTATAATCTTATTTATAGTATAGAAAGAAAAGATTTTACTAATCCTATTTATAAGTTATTTCATTAAATTTTTAACATAAATATATTATTTGTTCTTCATTTATTATAGTATATATAGTTTTTTTTTTGAAGATGTATATGTTAAATAGGAGTAAGGTTGAAAAGTTGTTATGTTTTAATAGAGAGTTAATACATTTTAAGATTTTTCTTAGCCTGTGTAAAATATGTTGGAAGTATCTTATAAATAAGATAAAAAAAATATACTACCTCATGCTGTAGACAAGAGCTAGACAAATAGTTCATTTTAAATAATAACTATAAGATTTTAATTCACTTTATCTCCCAACTATATAATTTTTATTTAAATACCTATTGATTGCTTATATTAATGAAACTCCTAATCAAAAAGTAGTTTCAATGCATATGATTGAAAAAAGTAATTGAGAAAAATATTAAAAAAACAAGTGATAAAATATAAAGTTGATAAAATTATTGAAAAAAGGGGTGGGAAAAGCTATAACGTTCGACATTTTTATGCAAGGTGAAAAGTTTATGCACATTTTTATTCATATATGCATAGGGTTGCATGGCGTCTAACATACCAGCTCCATTTCAAAATATCATTAAAGTTATGTATGCAAAAATGGCCTAATTTATGTACTTGCATATTCTTTTTATCTGTATAAAACAACTCAAATGATTAAACTTTCATTATACTTTAGAAAAGGGAACAGACTCACGAATTCATATAAATTTAGTTGAATAAAATTTTATCTTCTATCAACAAATATTAATAATGGAGATACCTGTGGATAATTCGCCAGAAAAAAAAATGAAGATAACAAGAAAAGCAAAAACGCTATACGGACTGATGAGAAACTCCAAGCAGGAGCTAATTACAAAGCCAGAAAATTAGGAAAATCTCATACAATGCCAGAGTTAAACACATGCAAATCCAGCAACGTACCGTAGTATCCCTTCTCAATTTCCTCCTCCTTTACTTGATGAAGAAGTAAGGTCTCAATAATCAGGTCTTCCCAATCAACTCCATCAACAAGCTTTCTTCTTCTCTTGAACTTTTTCTCAGAACAATCAGCACCCAAATCAGAATTCCATGGATGCATTATTCTATCTATACGCACCTTAGCAGCATTGATCTTCTCTCTTCTCATCTCACATTTCAAGCAGTTTGAAATAAAAGAAGGTGGCATGGATTCGAATCCGACATCCTTCTCGAGTAACTGTTTGAGCACAAGCTTTTTGCTCAATTCTGATTTTCCATTCCACCACTCACTACAATCCTGAAGATCGACCCTCTCGGAAGATTGCTCATACAACATGGACAAACATTCAGGTGAATAAAGCAGTTTGTTTGCATCCCTAGCACTTGGTCTTGTAGAGTGAATATTGTTTTGTGATATGCTACAATGAGAATCACTTGGGAGGTTTATGGAATCAGTCTTGTGTCCATTTTCATCGAGTTTTCTTAAACATTCACTAACCATCTCTGCCAAATTAGCCTCAGGACGATCTAGGTCTTTCCTTTTATCAACAGGTTTCAACATAGCCTTTGTCTCCAAATACTTAATTACAGATGGTGCATGTTTGACAATGTTTCTAGTGGTGATATCTCTTCCCCAAGGCAAAACTTGTGCCACTTCTACAAGTTTCTCTAAAAGCTCTTTGTATCGTGTTTTACAAGTGGAAACAACAGCATGAACTTCCTTGGCCAACTCGCTAATTCCAATTTCAACTTGATTCAATTCAGCGACCAGAACTAAAACAGCAACTACCAATGGAAGTGGCTTACGTCCGGTACTCAAAAACCACTTCATTGCACACTGTAACAAAAATATCCCCTGCTTGCGCATTCTGTCTACTTTGCTTCTGTCAATTCTAGCAAAAGATGGTGAAATCTTAAGGACCCTTTCCAATGAATGCACGATATCAAACTCTGGAAAATCTGATTTTTTCAAATCCATAAAATCAATAACTCGTTTAATCATCCTACCCAATTCGTAAACATCACATCCGGCTGCCCATGCCACTTCAGCCATAGACATTGGGCGATTATCCTTTCGCATCACTATATACACACATGCACCAATTAAAACCTGAAACCAATCACCTTGCCCAAATTCACCCTCTGTGATGGTAGAAATCATCGCTTTAATATCACTCATTTTTGAAGATATACCTAATCTAGAAGTTAATTCATCTATCAAACTTTGGGCTTGAAAGAATTTCCTTTCTTTGTAACTATATATAGTACCTGCACCAGAAGTTCCAACACGGATGAATGTTCCTTGTGGACCATTGATGCCACCAATATGGGCTTCAAACTGATCATATTCTTGAACAACACCACACAAGGAACATATCAAATCCCCAGACACATCATCCCTAACAAGAGAAGTTTTCCTACAACTTTTGCAGGAACGTGTGCTTGCCATAGTGTACCACAAATTTCAAAAGGGGAATTGTTTTCAAACGTATTGCTTCCAAGGAACTGTTTGGTGAGCGAAGTCAAGTTCTAACTTGAGAGAGGATACTGAACAAGCAGGGAAGCTACACTTTTTTACGCAAGACTCCACGTAATTCACTGGGAGACTAGCATGGAGATAGCAGCACTGCATTTAGTCAAACAAATAATAGGTTAATACAGTAATATGATTCGAAAACATTACATTCATGTTAATCTTCTTATGAAATTTGCTTAGCCCATCCACAACTAGTTGAACAAACTTATTTATAGAATTATAGAACAGCATTCCTTAAGATCTAAAATCCTATGTGTAAAATCATAAATCTTAGTTGTGCATATAAAACGAGAATCCTAAACATACCGCACACATACCAGAAAAAAATAATTTTTTTCTAAGTAGAAGATTTACTTGAAAATTCCGTGTTTATCAGGTAATTTATCATACCCACTGATGGTTGTTATAGAACAGCATTCCCACCATCCCCACCCCCAAAAATAAGAAATCTATTAGTAGCGTTGAATTTTTAAGGGGTCATTGCTTCCGTCTCACTGATGGTTGTTAGTTTGCTTAATTGCTGGTGGATTGAATTGCCATGATCTCTAATTTCACTTCAAGTTCCACTTGGAATCATGGGGGGAACTTTCATGATTTTCCCTTCCTTTTTTAGTCTGCTCAGCTTTATGCTTGGTTAGAAGACGTTTTCATTGCTCAAGCAACATCAATTGAAAATTCATTTGAAAACAACAATGGTAATTAAGTTGGTAAATGACAGTGAAGCTAGCTAGTTAGGCATGCCTAAGGTAATGCATATTTCCATTCATTTTGAAAGTCTTAAGTCTCAACACCTCATTCCAATTGCTTCTTCCAAGATGCTCGAAGAGCCTCAAACGATAACATGAAAGAGGTGGCCAAGATTACGTAACTATAAGTAGACCACAGCTAAAGATGCCCAATTCATGTACAGACTTATGACATGATAAATGTTTACTCTACTTGGAATCAAGTCTAATTTGGCTTTAGGACTTCTTTACCACGGTCATTGTCTTGCAATCTCCCAAACCTAACCTGAATGTAGTTGAAAGGGCCTGGGAGAAATTGTTTAACGTTGTGTTTTAAAAGGCTCTAAAAACTCAACCACATACAAACACTTAATATTATTGTGCTGCCAGCATAGGAACAGCAAATTTTATAGGACATGTAGTCATTATGACAAATGCCAAGTCTAGAAGGGTAGTTTTGAGTGCTATCAAACATTGAAAGCAAAATCCATCGATGTGACTAAAAAGGAAAAAAGAAATCATTAAAGATTAGGCTTAAATATATAATTAGCCTTTATTTCACCATCACAAGAGTTCTATTTAATCAATTCACCTCCTCATGCTGTCAACATGCATGAAACAGTAAGCTTTCCAAAGTCACCTTTAACACAGAAAGAAATAACAATGGTTCAACAATTGAGTATAATTATAAGACTCTTCAATGTGATTCTGAATTTCAAAAGAAGGTTCTTCAATTACCACATACCAGAAATAGTCCACTCTACGACCCAATAGTCCAGTCCAGCAGCTAAATATTTACTGTTGAAAATTGAAACAAGCATATACAGAGCGCATTTAACTAATCTTCTCACGAACACACAAGCACTTAGGATTAGTCAGTACTCAATTTAAAACACAAACACATTCAATATTCAACAAAAATCATAAAGTGAATTTAAAATTGGAGTCTGGAGAGAAGACGAACCTAAAGCCAAAGCCCAAAAGCACACAAACTCACGAAGAACAAAGTAGAAGGCTAACTGGGAGAGGGGAGGGCGCAGGGCACCGAAGTCAGGTTGAGATCTGATACGTTCGACGGCGAGAATCTGGAGCCATAAAAAGGACGCAACAACGAGAGGCAGAGATGCAGATACAGCCGCCAACGACGGCTACCGTCCAGAGGCAGAGGCGCAGAGATCGGGAGAACGTGGAAGTCGAACTTCGCAGGAGCGAAATTACAGAACGGGGTATTGAGTCTCATACAGAACGGGGATGAAGATCAAAGAAGGAGGATGAAGAAGAAGTCGAGGATAGAAGATGAAGATTGAAATAGGGGGATATATTCATTGAAGAAGGAAGAGGGGTGAAACTCTTATCTGTAAAATCGATTCTTCTCTTGAGATGAAAGAAGAACCGTTGTCTCCTCCTCCGATCTCAGGGCCGTTCTTCGTCGCTGGAATTTAAGAGAGTCGAACGGGAGAAACAAAAGATGAAGAAGCAGCCACCGGAGAGGGAGAGAGAGCAACGCCCTCGTACGGGGGGTGTTTACACCCTTAAAAAAACCAAAACCATGGTTTTAAGTCAAAACATGGTTTTAGTTTAAAATCATGGTTTTGAAAAAAACAAAAAATTTTTGCTTTTAGGGAAAAAAAAAGAGAGTGTGAAAACCTATAAGATATGTATCTTGTTGTTTTTTTTATAAATATATTTTTTTATAAATATATTTAATCTTATATCTTATAAATATATATACATATTAATTATTTATTAATTATATTATCGTATGAAACACTTCTTGGTAAATTGAAATTAAATGATTACTAATAAATATTATACTTGCTCTTTAATACAAGGTCTTGTTTGATTTTTATTTTGATCCTAAATATAAGACCTCCAATCCATTTTGTCTCTCATATTTATACATTTTTTTTAAGATAGTCTTTCTAACAATGATAGTTATAGCCAATATACTTAATTAGTAAATATATTTTAGAAAAGACAACATGTATTTATTACAAATAACTAACTTAATTTTTTTCTCAAATTTCTCAAATTAGTCAATTAGCTTTTATAATTAGGGCGGAGGGAGTATTTTGTTTTAAAAAAATCTTTTTATTAAAAAAAATCCGTTTAAAAATTTCTGAAGAGAACCAATTTTGAAGGCTACTAATATCATCTCTTTTTTCAATGTTATCTTTTTGAAGTGAGGTGGATGAGTTAGACGTGGATATAGTATATCCAATCGATTTGTTTTTGCCACTTATACTTTTTATTTTTTTATTTTTTAATATTAACTTTGAAGAGAGCTCATTGAATTAATTGTGAGATCACATCATATCTGCAGGATACATCTTAAAAATTTACTGTATTTTTAAAATTAATTTTTTATATATTTAATTTCATTCTTTTGATTTTTTTATTACTAATCATACCTGTATCTAAAATCATAAAAAATCACTTTATCACTTTATAATTTAATTTGTCAATTATTTCAAAGATTATAGTGTTTTTTGAAAATTTGATGTTTTATTCTTATATACATCATTACATATTTATGTAATATTATTTTTATCTAATTATTATATTAACAGTCCGATCAAACGGTCTAACCGATCTAACAGTTTGAATCATGACCCGTTAATCTTTTCAGTTTGACATCTGGTTTGGTTTTTAAAATATTGCTTGTAACGGAATATGATATGCGTGTGAGATGGAAATTTTTTTCAGAATTTCATGATATTTTTTAAAACCTTTCAAAACAAAAAACAAATAATCTTTTAAAAAATATCCCTATTTAGTTAAGGACATACTTAAATTTTTTTTTTTTTTAGATTTTGGTCCTTTTTTTTTGCAATTCCTTACTATAGTTACAAATTTAATTTTAAAATCATGAAATTAAAAGTTACATTTCAAATTAGTTTGATTTCAAATTTTTAATCGATAGACATATCTGTATATGTTTCATTATTTTCTTACTTTTGTATAATATGCTGCAGACTTATGGTAAAAACTTAAGATTAAATCTAAGTTCATATTTTAGAAGAAAAGAAATGATTTTAATAAAATTCAAGGGTGTAAATGTGATTTGGACGGACTCTTGAAGCAGTTGGAGAGGTTGATAGAAGAAAATATTTCTGCAAGTATTTATACTTTTTTTAAATTTAATACAAATGCCTTTTTTTTCCTCTTTTTTATTAAATCATTTAATTTTGTTCCATTAAAACCGTTAAGTTTTATAGCTTCGTTAACAGTACTAATAAAGCAAAATTGAATGATTTAATAAAACGAGAAGAAAACATGGGTACTGTGACAACCGCTCTTTCAAAACCATTTTAGATTAAATCCAACAATTTATTTGAATGATTAACCATGATAGAAAAGAAGAAACCTTAAAATTTTAAAATTGCTATCATGGTTAAAAGAAATAAACTTATATTACGAGCCACATTAATCGTTCACTTGGGCCTTGGACTTTCAAAGTCCAGAAATATCATTCAACCGTTAGCCCAAACCAAACTTACACTTTCAAACATACGAACTGATAAAACATTTTAATATAAGTCATAGAGCCCATTAGTGAAAAATCAACATTATCAAATCAGTGTAATACGCAAAGTCTAAAATGTCTCGGACCTCCTCACGGCCCTATCATACCAGATAGTAGTAATTAAAAGTATTATTTTACATCATGATGGTAGATGAGCCCTATGTGGCAATATATAACAAGTCAACACATAGAACAAAAGCAGGGAGGCTATACAAGCTATAACAGCACACTATGCCTCCGGAGCCTTCCCTGATGGGCCACCACCTGAACTATCGCCTGAAAATGTTAAACCACGGGGTGAGACAAATGCCTCAGTAACCAACTTTCCAACTCATCATACATACTAACACGTGCTCGTGAGGTGTCAAGTGGGACAGTTATAAATTCTCGAGAACTATAGATATATCCATAGAAATATAATTTCAATCATCCAAACCCTCACTATGGGGGCCAACACACAAGCCACATAAGTCTATCCCTCACTCTGGGGGATCAATCAACCATATGGGCCTATCCCTCACTTTGGGGGACGAATAAGAAGCCACAAAGGCCTATCCCTCACTATGGGGGACGAAAGAAGAAGCCAACCAATGTGCACCAATGGCGGCCTTACCACGTGGTAGGATAGGACTCAATTAAAATCCAAATAACAACCAATCATTCACAATATAATAAAAATGCCTCAATCTTTTCTCAGTATAATCCATAAGATATAAATCATATATCTTTTCCAAACTTCTCAATCACCATTCCAAAAATCCCACAAGACAATTTTCAAAGCTCAAAAGATATAACATATCTACTCAAGTTCCAAATATCAAATATTATTCTGAAAACAGCAAAATACTCACAAACAACATATTAGCACATATAACAAGTGGAAAGTGGTTACCTCTCGCCAAAGCAATACTAAGGATTACCACAAGGTCAATCCTTTGCTCAACCAATAATTAATCTACACAATTAATATAACCACATATTAATATAAACTAATTAATTAATTAATTAAACTTCTCCATATTATTTAAATTTTTACTCTAAATTCCCGCAACTCTCATAACCCAAAAATTATTAAGTATTTTAGCAACAATTTAAAATTTCTAACAACCCCAAATTATTTATTTACCACCTCCAAATTATTTACCTTAATAAAAAGGATTTTCAACAATTTCTAAATATAAAATTATCATATTATAAACTCTAAAAATCCTCATTTAAGTTTAAACCTCAAAATCAAACTATCAAAAATTCAATAATATTTCAAATATTTATAAATAAATAATCTAATCAAAACTTTAATGGTATAACTACCATATATATATTTCCATAAATAATAAACTTTTTAGCTACAATAATTATTTTAAAACCTCCAGTCACCCAATAAATAAAAATAAACCGATTAAAATCTTAATAATAGGTTAAACACCTCAATTAAATTATTCAACTTAATTTTAATCGGTAAAATATGATATAAATCATATATCACATATTTTTCAACTAGAAAAATCCATTTAAGCACTAAAACCAACAAATGGACCAATCCAAACCGATTAAAATCTCAATAATATATCAAACAATCCAAATAAATTATTTAACTTAAATTTAATCGGTAAAAATATAATATAAATCATATATAACAGATTTTTCAATTAGAAAAATTTATTTAAATACTAAAAACCAACAAATAGAGAAATCTAAACCGATTAAAATTAACAACTCATTTACTTCTAAATTTCTATAGTCATCTTTTGTCAAAACTCAATAGTTAAATCATATACAAGTCTCAAAATTTTCTCCAATCACTATAGTAATAACATAAATAGGAAGCTTAAAATATACAGGAAATATTTATAAAGAAAGTTTGATAAAAAGAAGTAGTTTTATGTACCTAAAATATCTTCAAAGCTTGCCCTCTGCTTCACCGGTATGCTCCTCTCTCTCACACACTCTTTGGCTCTCTCTCTCTTTTTTTTCTTCTTCTCTTTCTCTCTTTCTTCTTGCGTTTGCCGTGGGAGGAAAAATGAATTGTGGGGGGTATTTAACACCCCCACACAATTATTGGGGGAGGGGTTTTTTCAAACCCAAACCCCACGTTTTCCACCCCCTCCCCAATTTTCCACCCCCCCTTCAACTTTCCACCAAAATATCGGTGGAAAGTTGGACCTTTTCTTTTTTTTTTTTTAAATTATTATATTATATTATATTATATTATTTTTCAATTACTTTTTTTTTTAGGATATTACAGGTACCAAATTGAATATTGAAGAAAACAGAGGCATCTGCAAAATGGTTTTCTCAAGGTTGAAAAATACAGCAAAAGACACAGAATTCATGAATAATAAGCATGCCGATTCACCCAAAAAAAGAAAAAGGCATGCCGGGAAACTTATGCTATATTCTAAAATAAAATAGTAATAATAACTTTTGAATGTCTAAATTAGATTTCAATTGCTCAAAAAAATGTGCACTAACTTTTTTCTATTATGGTGGTGCAGGAGACCAAATCTGTACAAAACTCCATATGCTAAAGTTCCCATAAACCATAAGGAAAAGCTCTTTACTGATGTTCAGGTATTACTACTATCAAGTTTTTCCAAGCCTCAGATGTGGATTGTGGGGAAGCTGAGAAGTGATTGAGTCATATATAGCACTCATCTAAACGACATTTATGCAGCTGAAATGCAGGATTCACCCACGCTCCGCAGCTACACTGCATACCTGCCCAGTTGAAGTAACCCAAAAACCTGTTTGCATCCACTTCATGGGTTGGACAAGTACTGAGGTACAGTCCACTGGTTGCTTTTCTGTGTTCTCATTTCTCTTCCTCCATTTGAAACTTGCTTCTCCTTTTCCACGCTTACGGGAAACAATATTCTCATCTGAAGCTACAATTCTTCGGCATTTCTTACACCGGTAAATAAGGTGAGCCTATAATGTGGTCTTCGACTCAGAGCTAGCAGTTCCAGCCATTTGGATTCACTGATCAATGATGTAATGATGTAAATGTTTAATATTCTGCAAGTTTAAAAGCATATGAGAAGACATGGAACCTAATATAATTGTCCAATAGCCATTCATCCAGGCTTGGTTAAATAAATGAAGTTGAAAGGAAATAAGAGGTGAAAGAACACACACAACAAGTTAACATGTAGTGTCACACAAAAATTTCTCAGGATATAAAGATGGTGGTTCCTTCTTGGTTCATGCCCATTAATAATAGAAAAACTCACTATGAGACCATAAGAAAGGAATGTAATTAACAAAAAGTCCTACAACAAATGAGTAGCATGCATAATGACAAGTTCTAGTGTATCAACATGTTTATGCTACTTGTTATTAAGACAAGACCATACCCATTAATAATACGAAGTTCTGCGCACTTGAAAGTTAAACTTCTTGAGTAACCCGTAGTTCATTATGTTTTAATTTTACGCCCATGGCAAAAATGCCTTTACTTCAATTAACAAGGATGTAATCAGCATTCAGGATGATGCCAGTAACAAGAATTAGCACACACGCACATTGATCAGCCAATCATTGTCACTTTAGACACAAGTGACAGCAGATGTGAACTAGGCGTGACAATATAGAAAGTTGCAGAGACAATGAATGTTCATTTCAGCAACCAAAGCAAATTAAAAAAAAAAAAAACACACACACACACGTGCTCTCTCTACCAGAATTCTTACATCTGTTGAATTAGCAACGTGGGGTTCTCGAAACCAACGTGGTTATAGTAGCATCACATCTTCATCATTTGAGATCATATGCTTTGTTAGAGAACCATCCGATCCCACTAGAGGGGCTATTGACATATTGAACTTCTTCTGATGTCTCTAACTTACTCATATTTTCTTTTGTTGTAATTAGCCGATGATGCCCACGTTTTTTGGTTCGCATGCCCTTTGCAATTTCATTCTTTGATGGAATTTTCCCTTTTCTCCAAAACAGAAGCTTTCTCCATCAGACTGAAACAGGGAGTACTAGTTACCTGAAATCAAGTACACCTAAAACATGGTGCCATGCAGGGGAGACTGATGCCCCCAAGGTAGAATGTTCATTCAGATTGTCACTGTAGTTTCGCCTTTCATGAACAGGCCTGTCATCTCATCTTCTACCCCCTTCTCTCTCACAAGCTACGAGTCCAAACACATACAAAGACATATGAGCATTCTCATTCTTCATATTACACACATACAAGCTCTAAGTTGAACAAATCTAATGGTAGTTACTCACCAGTTTTACAACACCCCCCCCAAAAAAACAAAAGAGATGAATTCTTCGTGGTAAATTATCTTACATTGGAATAGAAGATGATGAATAGGGATGGGAATCCTAGGACTCTAACTGAACTTGGTTCACATATATTTCTATCGGAATCAACCAATAGATCCGCTGGAAAGCACAAGTTACATACAAAGGGCTTATTTAGCTAATACATGACCCTTGAGAGAAAATTCCAGACAAGCCAACAAGAAGTTAATTTTACACGAGGCAACAAGAAATCAATATGAACGCATTATGCATAGGGTCAATCAGGACTCGTAAAATTGTATTGTTCAACTATGTTTGTTGCCCTAACATTGTTTCCTACGTAAATTATACTCAGAAAACCAGAATAACACATAAACATTATTGCCTCCTTCGAATTTTTTTTCCCCGCGAATGCTTAGTTTCATGTTATTAGCAATCCCCAGCTTAATTTCATAGCAGAACGCAGAAGTTTCTAAACAAAGACAAGACGATTAAAAAGAAGAAGAAAATGACCAGCAGCAGCTCAATCCCCAGTTGTGAACACCGCCGATGCCACGCGAATGCCCGGTATCCTGTATGTTTTAGTCTGGAACATGAAGCTTCTCGGAATTCATATATTTACAGTTCTCTGTGCAAGGCCCGTGAGGTTCTTTGATTAGGCTGACCACAAATGACAGGTACTCATGTGCACGTTTGGATCTTTGATTTGGGGCTAGAAAAGGAAGCCCAATTAGTCAGTATGCATAAAGAGCCTCCCTTCGCATTAGCCTTTTTCCCCCCCTTTTTGGGAAACGTCGCACCAGTTTTCCTTTGTCGTTGGGGTCTTCGTTCTAGCATACGGAGGAAAGAGCATTGCTTCCATGAAGTGGCGGGAAAAAGGATTTGGGACAATGCTCTTTTTACCAGGTCATTTCAAGCGATTGCCAACTTGGAAGAACCTGATTAAACCCTAGCTACGAATCGAACAGCTGTACATTGCCCAGTTTGCCATCAACGCCCTGGAACAGGTGAGCGTTTTTTGCTGATTACTTTATTCATTTCCATAGAGCTGATTTTGATTTTTACTGTGAAAGGATTTGGGAACATTTCATAATGCCGCAAATTAAGAAATGTGTGTAATGCATTGATCCATAACCTGGTGGGTTGGGGGTGATTCCTTTATTTTTGAATCGTACACTGCAAAACTAATGCGTGAAAATTTTCAAACCATAAGAAAATGATCTAGAGTTAGGTTTACAATATTTCTTAGATTGATATATACTACCTCTGATTCTAATTATAAGAACTTGTTTACACATCTTATGTTAAAATCGAACTGTCTCTCGTACTATGCTCTGAAGATCTCTGAGACATCAACATCTCCTTGAAGCATCTCCACTACTCTGCTCATTGAGGGGCGATCACTTGGGCTCAGCTGTATGCAAGTAAAAGCAACTGTAATCATTTTCTGGGCTATCTTCTTCTCTTCTTCTGTGGCATTGCTTTTAAATATTGTTTCTTCAAACTGATCATGAACCCATTTCGCAAAGTAAGTCTGCCACGAATTCTGCACAACATCATAGTTCTTTCTTCTTCCTGCCATTTCCATCAGCATCATCCCAAAACTATAAACATCAGCCTTGTGTGAGATGCCTCCAATGTTTTTATACAGCAATTCAGGAGCCATGTATCCCATTGTGCCTCTAGCTGCAGTTAGAGACACAATACTTTTATCTGTTGGATATAGTTTTGCCAATCCAAAGTCTGAAATCTTGGGAGAAAAATTCTCATCAAGAAGAATATTGTGAGGTTTGATATCAAAGTGTAGGATTTGCTTGTCGCAACCTTGATGTAGGTACTCAATCCCACGAGCCACCCCTAAAGAAATCTCATTGATCTTCTCATAATTTATTGATGATTTTTCATGCTCAGAAAGTATGTATTTATCTAAAGATCCGTTTGGCATGAACTCATAAACAAGAGCTTGCTTTCTTCTCTCTGCACAAAATCCTATCAGTTGCACCACATTTACATGACGAATAGTTCCAATGGTGGAAACTTCATTGATGAAATCATGCCCATCCGTTGTTGACTTGCCTAATAGCTTAACAGCCGCATCACGCTTGCTTCGAAGCTTTCCTTTATATACAGAACCATAACCCCCTTCTCCTAACTTATGCTTGAAATTTTTTGTCATTCTTCTTATGTCAGAGTAAGAGTATTTGATGGGCACTAAATTGCTGTGACTTCGTAGGAAGTCCTCAATGTCATCATACTCAGATAAATGCCTCCTTCTCATTTTATATATTAGAAACCCCACAAAAATTGGGAATCCCAAAGCAAATTTTGCTGCAAACCAATAGGCAACTGCGGGCAAAAAAAGAGGGGAAAAAAATAACTGAGAAGAAAATGAAGCAACATAAAACAAAATTTCCAGAGAATTTCAATTAATTTCACTTGCATAAATGTCAGCGTTGTCGAATGTTTTCCCCTCCCAAACGTTGAAAGGGAAATTTCTTACTGATGGTAGTAAATGTTTAAACAATTTCATGAAGGGTTAGGCACTTTCTGATCCCCAACTTGTTTTTCTTTATTCTTGTGCATTTTTAACTTTTTGGTTGTTAACGTCTGGCTGAGTAACTGCATCCATCATAATTGAAGTTATATCTTGAATATGGTTGGGGTTTCCTAAAGAAGTAGTTCTCGTCGATATACTTTGTTTAGGTACCTTGAAGTTGGTATATGCATGGAACTCTGTGTTGGGGTCCCCAAAATGAGGACTTCCCATTAAATTTTTTATGCTGTGGCTGGGGGTGCCAAAGGATAATTTCCATTACTAACTGCATGTTCGATATATGATAGATATTAGATAGAATTGGATTTAAGCTATAGATCCCTTATTGGCAATCCTAAATGGGGCAATTCCCACATATCAATAGGATTCGTTCCTGGTAGAAAGGAGATTTGTGGTCGCTTAAGCAAGAACTCTTGAGTTCAAGTCCATGTAAAAGTAAGAAACGCCTTTGGGTGAGCTACTCTTGATTGAGCTTGATAATACCCTAATCTGACCCGGTCAAATAACCACGTGAAAAAATGGACGATTCCTATTGATTCTTATGCGAATGTACAGTTGAGATTCTCAAAAGGGATAATTTGCTGTGTAATTGCTATTACGTAGGTAGTGTAAATAGGAGTGATAAAGTTAGCTAGAAAGATGATTGTGTGTTAATTGAGAGATACTGAGTTTATAAATAGGATATATGCCTACTTTGTATTCATATTATGATTTGTAAACATCAGTGAAGTAACTCAGTGCATCTCTCAGTTTCTCTGTTTGCTATTACTTTCGCCTCTCCATTTGTTTCTGTTCGTCTCTCAACTCTCTCTCCTTCCCTCTCTTTCCTCCTTTCTCCTGTTAGAGTTACAAAGTCTCGTCAGTTCCTCATTTATATACCTGGAGTTGGGCTTTAATAAAACCATAATTTACTTTTGAATGTTAAATGCAAGTGATGAATTGCATTCTTTATCTGACATCAAACAATTTGGAATAGATAAATGGTCAGAAGAAAAACTAATACCACAGTCCATAGGATCAATAACAATAGGGATGTAACAAAAGGAGGGGAAAATGCTATAGCTGTAACTGAGGAAATTATGAGTACCTGATAAAAGGGAAACTACATGGACTTACTGGAAATTGGTGAGATTACATGGATTGAGGGGTTAATTTAAAACTAAAAGATTTATAAATAGAAGGGAAAACTTATTGAGGTACCTATACTATAGGACCTATGGAATTAAACATGAACATTAGCTAACTTGAGATATTTTTAGTCTCTACATAAGGATTAATGATGTTATAGAGTTAAATTTAGTTAAGACAAAAAACATAGGTTAAATTGAAATTGAGAGATTACTCAATATGAATAGAATGCTGAGACCTGATTACGTAGTGATCACAGCATGAGAGTAAGAATTCATTGCATCCTAAGTAAACTAGATTCACACGTTTATATTTATATGTCTAAACTGATAAGACTTGTCTTTTTAATGTCCTTGTAAGATGAACACTTAAAAATTTGTTTCTTGGATCTTAAAGTGGTTACTTACTCCTTCTCGATCCTAATATAAGAGCTTAAACATGTTTTATTTGTTTTACCAGAAAGGAAATTTTTTTTATCCACACCACAATTGGTCGGTTCACAAAGTTTCGGCCATCTACCGAAGCCTAACTCACAAGTACCTCCCATCTCTCTCATAAAGGAGGTGTGGGTTCTATGTTACATGTTGTTAAAATAGGGATAGATGCGATGGGTGTCTGGTTCCCTCCCCTAGAGAGAGAGAGGTGTGCGTTAAATTGTCTAAACAAATGGGGGAAAAAAGAACTAGAAAATTTTCTGGCAAGGAGAAAACCTTGATTGGCACATACCTGTATCCAAGTACCTCCAAGAGAAGTCTGCATTGTCAAAATTCAGATTAAAAATATAATTAATTTCAGTATGTTAATCATGACAATAATTGCTTTTCTTCATTAGAATACCGAGATAAAAATCCACGAAGCTCACCAATGAACATTGCAGAAATAGGATTTTCTGCATCCCGATGACAGAGAATCATATTAGTGGCATTTTCAAACCAGCAACTAGGTTCCCCTCCGTTCGCCACTCCACAACGATCAGCACGCCATTTGATGTGAATCCCCTTTACCACTTCACTCTCATGTTTCTGATATGAACATTTCTCATTACATGTCATCGGTCCCCATGGCACCATTTTCACCATCAAATCTATTTTGCAGGACTCTCCCACATCAGATGGACTTGGATACTGCAGCATATAAGAATATTGCGCTTCTGGCTCTTCAGTAGAACAAAGCGCCACAATATTCTCAGGCAGATGAGAGAGAACTGGATTTTTGCAGCTGACAAACACTAATTCACCCACAAAAGTACGATAATTTTTGTCTCTCAGTTCCATCTCTTTTGCTGATGAGAAAACGTGGGTGAAGTTGTCGTATGTACGAGTGATAGCGGAGTAGTTGTTGATGTCATTTCCAGCAGTGATGGATTGGAGAGTGGTGGTAGAGTTAGTGGCATAAATGGCCTCTACTAGTTGCCTCCCATAGTTCAGATATAACACGCTCTTGTTCTTCTCACAGACTAGTTCGTAACTGGGATCGCTGATCACTTGGGGATTGCGATTATAGGAATATCTATACATAAGAAATTGCATATCTTCAAAATATGGTTTTGATGAGAAACCAAACACTAGCCAATAACAAGGAATAAGAAGGGTAAGGAAGATGACGGTTTGCGTTATCATTGTGAAGGATCTGGGAAAGGTGTTTACAGGGCGGTGATAGTTCTCAAAAGCATGTATGATAATAGATAACACTTCGATGATAGATGACTTTGGAGTCAATGCTATGTGCCAATCAACAATTTAAAGACGTGTGAACAACTAGTAGTTTCTTCTTGCCCCTTTTCTAATAACCTTGAAAAGTCCGACTCTCATTGATTGA